>NC_139218.1:184462448-184694948 GCF_055691185.1 Crinia signifera
TGAAATCCTGTGGTAGGATTAAGTTCTTAGATTGGATTTTATTAAATATAGTATGCTTCATGGAAGATTATTGTGGTTTTGTGGAGTGGGGAGTCACTGATTGTAGGACTTTGGATTTTTTTTTTTTTTTAGATTTGCTTTCTGTAACTTTTTTTTTTTTTCTTTTCTATCCACAGAAGTCTAGTTCCTCCACCACTACAAATGAAAAGATTACAAAACTGTATGAATTAGGGGGTGAACCTGAGAGAAAGATGTGGGTAGACCGTTTCCTGTCGTTCACAGAAGAGAAAGCAATGGGTATGACCAACCTACCAGCAGTGGGCAGAAACCCCTAGACTTGTATCGTCTCTACATGTCTGTCAAGGATATTGGAGGACTTACCCAGGTTAGCCCTTCTATATCATTCTGTGACTGCTTTTGTTTAAGGTTTCTCTTTTAGAACTATCGTTAACTACTACTTTCCCTACAGGTTAATAAGAACAAGAAATGGAGAGAGCTTGCAACAAACCTAAATGTTGGTACATCAAGCAGTGCGGCTAGCTCGCTAAAGAAGCAGTATATACAGTGTCTGTATGCATTTGAGTGCAAAATTGAAAGAGGAGAAGATCCACCACCAGATATCTTTGCCTCTGCTGAAGCAAAGAAACAGGCAAAGCTTCAGCCACCATCACCGGGTAAGTACTTCTGGTATTTTCATATGTATGTACTTTTTAAAACTTTACTGTAACCTATATTCCTAAAGGGTTTTTTTTTGTCTTTGTAGCTGGCTCAGGTTCCATGCAGGGACCACAGACTCCTCAGTCCACAAGCAGCTCCATGGCAGAAGGAGGGGATCTGAAGCCCCCCACCCCAGCATCCACCCCTCACAGCCAGATGCCCCCTATGCCTGGCATGAGGTAAACCTAATCTGGTCTACGGCTATCATTTTGTGGTCCGAACAATAATACCACTGCATCCGAATTGTTTGATTTAGGTCTCCATTATCTCATCTTTTGGTATGTCTTAATTCTCTTTTTTTAATTGTCTCTCAATTTAAAGGAATAACTCTGTGGGTCTCCAGGATGCATATGATGGTTCAGATCCTTCTTATCAGAAACGAAACTCCATGACCCCTAATCCTGGCTACCAGGCCGACCTGATGGGTAGGATGCCCTATGAAACAACCAAGGACCCCTATGGGGGCATGAGGAAAGGTGGGCAATGTGTTTTGCTACTGTGTGGGCGTTAATCTTATTTCATGTTATGATAAGTGAATACCTAATGGCATTGTCAATAATCAGACACTTCATTCTATTTCCGTCCTCTTCAAGGAGCAGATCCCTTCATGTCACCTGGTCAAGGACCCAGTGGAGCAATGGGAGATCCTTATAGTCGGGCTGCAGGTCCTGCTATGCCAAATATGGCACAGCGTCAGCATTATCCTTACAGCGGCTATGACCGAGTGAGGTGTGTCATTATATTCAGAGTGCTGCTTTATGTAAATATGTGTTACTGATTATGTGCCACCCCCACCACTGCTACATTTATGTAGTCATTTCATATAATTTACAATTGAAATGTATTTAACCTGTTCTTTCTGGTTGTATTTAAGGCCAGAGCCTGGTCTTGGTCCAGAAGGAAGTATTGGAAGTGGAGGTACTCAGCCAAATATGATGCCTTCTAATGCAGACAGTGGCATGTACTCTCCAGGGCGTTATCCACAGCAGAGGTGAGAAGCAGTGTCTGTGCTAGCTGAGACATTCAAGTGGTGCTGTATTTTGGCATTGGTTGGGAGTTAGGGCAAAAATGTTATATCTTGGGTTTCCAGAATATATAACTGTTTCTCTCTCTCCTCATGACCCCCCCCCCCCCATAGGCATGATTCCTATAGTAACCAGTACCCCACACAAGGCACATCATCAGGAAGCCCCTATCCAAGTCAACAGAATCCAATGTACCAACAACAGGTAAGCGGTTTTGTGTCTTTCTGGTAGCTGTTATGATTTATTTTATTTATTTTTTTAAGTGCTGCTTCAGTCAAAAACCTTCCATATTTAGGGTGTAGTAAAATATAACTGGCAGAATTGGTTTTATATGTTGCTTTAAAAGTAATTGTGACAGTCTGACTTGTTTTTTCCATGTGGAAGACCTATTTGGATGCATAATCTTTGGTCATATATGTAAGGGACCCACATATACTCATGATAGTCTTCTGCTTTTATTGGTCACTTATGAATTCATGTATCCCATAACACTTGAATTTTTATTAATGAGCTTTTCACTACTACTTTTCATTCTTCCAATTAGACTTCTATTTCCTCAATAACAGACAATTTATCAATTTTATTAACTTTTTTTTTCCTCATTAGAACTACAAACGACCCATGGATGGTAATTATGGTCCATCTTCAAAGCGTCACGAGGGGGAGATGTACAGTGCTCCATATGCTGGCCCGCAGAGTGGGCAAGTTCAACAGTCGCAACCTCAACAGCAGGCACCTGTGCCTGGGGTACCCCCTTCAGGACAGCCCTCTCCTGCTCCTAGTTCGCAGCAGACGCCAGACCCTTATGGGCAATATGGAAGCGGTTATCCTCAAGGTGCTGGCGAGCGCAGGCCAACACCTGCTGGGCAGAATCAATTTCCTTTCCAATTTGGTCGTGAACGGGTGTCTTCTGCCCCTGGGAACAACTCTCAACCACCGCTTCCACCAAGTGGAATGGGAGGCTCTACAGAAGGTTCCCAACCTGGAGCCATGTGGCAAGGTCGAGGTGAGATGGGCTACAATTATCAGGGCAGGCCTGGTCCACCTCCAACAAACACCCAAGGACCTAGTTATCATTCTGGAGCACCCCGTGGAGAAGATATGCTGCATTCAGACCAGCGACTTAGCCACGAGAGCCAGTGGCAACCTCATGTTAACCGGCAGCAGCCTCCTTATGTGCCTGCCCCTGGCCCACCTCTGACCCGAGCTCCACCACAGTCAGGATACCAGGCCTCTCCAAGCATGCCTAATCATCTGCCTCAGGTAGCTAGTCCAGCTGCTCCTCGGTCTCTGGATGCTCACACCTCACCCAGCAAGTCCTTCCTGAAGATGCAGAAAGCTGGACCACCTGTGCCTGCATCACACATTGTGCCCACCCCACCCCAGCCACCCCTCATCCGCAGGGACATAACTTTCCCTCCCGGTTCTGTGGAAGCTACACAGCCCATTTTGAAGCCAAGGCGACGGTTGACTGCAAAAGAAATTGGTATGTTGCTGCAATACAAATCTAATTGGTATGTTAATAAGGCTTAGTATAATAACTAAGGTGCTAGGTTCTGTGGTAAACTGTCCAAGTGACAGTGGTTTATCAGTGACTAGGATTTTGGCACGGTCTAGCAGCTTGTATTAGTGTGCATCTGTTTTCACTTGTGGCATGAGAAGTTCTGCTCACACAAGTGTTGACCTGTTCAATGTTGACCACTTGTCCATTTCAACATGTAAACCATGTTAATATTCTTAATGTATACAGTTGGTGTGCTTTTCTGACAGGAGTAGGACCGTTAACTGCTTACAGAACTATAATGAAGAATTTTCTCACCTGTGTTAGTAGACTAGCAATCATTGAATGTTTAGCTTGATTTATACAAAATGGAAATTCTTAGTTTGTGTTTGCCAATCAAGGATAAGGATCTGACTAAGTTTTAATTGTAGGTACTCCTGAGGCTTGGCGTGTGATGATGTCTCTGAAATCTGGCCTCCTTGCTGAAAGCACTTGGGCTCTGGACACCATTAACATTCTTCTATACGATGATAATAGCATCATGACTTTTAACCTCAGCCAGGTGCGGTTATAGCCAAACTGTGTTTTCTTGAATTAATCTTTTCTTAATCCCTACTAATCATTAAATTTGCCGATCTAACTTTTTTTTTTTTTTGTCTTTCTTTACATATATATTGCAATGTAGCTTCCTGGGTTGCTGGAGCTGTTGGTGGAATATTTCCGACGTTGCCTGATTGAAATCTTTGGGATCCTTCGCGAGTATGAAGTTGGGGAGCCAGGGCAAAAGATCCTCTTAAAACCTTCCACCCATTCTCACAGCCCACTCATAGGTGATGTAGAGTGCAGTGATGGAGAGGACTATCTATCGTTGACAGATGGTGATCTCCAAAGTGAAGATGAGGGTGAGGAGGAAAGGAAAGCCTACTCTGCTCCCTGTACTGCTAATGAGGATTCCCAGCGACATACCAGCAAGTTTGACAAACTCCCGATAAAAGTAGTACCACGGGAAGATGCCTTTGTGTTGGACTGCTCTCACCAGTTGGGTCGTCGGCAAGAATTTGATAGTGGCCTCTTACACTGGCGAATAGGAGGGGGAGACACAACAGAGCACATCCAGACTCACTTTGAAAGGCGGCCTGAGCTCCCTCTTCGTAAACGTCCTCAAACAACAAAGCGTAGAACACGGGAGCAGCAAGTTCCTGGCATAGAAGATACAGCAGCCACCATAGAGGATGTCCTGTGTTCCCGGTCCAGTTCTTTGCCACCAGAAAAAGGAGAGATCCCACCCGAGAATGGCTCGGAGTTTCCATTAGGCAGTAGTCCTCCGCCATGTAAGCAACTTGGTCTTAAAATTCTTGAGGATGAACCACGCAGCAAAGACGAGACACCACTGTGCACACTGGAAGACTGGCAAGATGCGCTCTCCCGTCGTTGCGTGTGCATATCAAACATCTTGCGCAGCTTGTCTTTTGTGCCTGGCAATGACTTAGAAATGTCAAAGCACCCAGGATTGCTGCTTCTCCTTGGTAAACTTGTGCTACTCCACCACAAGCACCCAGAACGGAAACAGGCTCCACTTACCTATGAAAAGGAGGAGGACAGAGACCAAGGAGTTAGCTGCAACAAGGCTGAGTGGTGGTGGGACTGTTTGGAAATGTTGCGTGAGAACACACTGGTCACACTTGCCAACATCTCTGGTCAGCTGGACCTTTCCCCCTACCCTGAGAGCATTTGTCTGCCCATCCTTGACGGTCTGCTACATTGGGCGGTGTGTCCATCAGCAGAGGCTCAGGACCCATTTTTAACGTTGGGTCCCAATGCAGTACTGTCACCCCAGAGACTGGTGTTAGAAGCACTGAGCAAATTAAGCATTCAAGACAGCAATGTGGACCTAATATTAGCCACACCTCCTTTCAGTCGACTTGAGAAGCTGTACGGAACTTTGGTGAGGTTCCTAAGTGACAGAAAAAACCATGTGTGCAGGGAAATGGCAGTGGTACTTCTAGCAAATTTGGCACAGGGGGATAGCTTAGCAGCAAGGGCTATTGCCCTTCAGAAAGGCAGCATTGGTAACCTGCTAGGTTTTCTTGAGGATAGTCTGGCAGCCACCCAGTTCCAACAAAGTCAAGCTGCCCACTTACATGGACCCAACGCTCCCTTTGAGCCCACCAGTACGGACATGATGCGACGGGCCTCACGTGCCCTGCTGGCCTTGGCAAAGGTTGAGGAGAACCACACAGAATTCACGCTGTATGAGGCCCGTTTGCTGGACATCTCAGTGTCTCCACTAATGAACTGCTCAGTGTCACAGGTCATCTGCGATGTTCTCTTTTTGATTGGCCAGTCATGACGGCTGCAGTGGACATCCTCCCAGAATAGTTTGCTCCTCCCTTTACCATACAACGGAATCCTCCCTGACTGTTGATTCCATACCCTTTTCCCATCCCCCCTTTTTATTTATGCAAAAACTACGTCTCAATCCACTGTCCGCCCCAGAGAGGAGACCTGGCCACCCTTGTGGACCTTCCCCATCTATTCTCTTCCTCTCTTTTGGTGTTAACCAAAGCTACTGTATTTCAGTGAAATTATTTTATTTTATTTTTTTTTAAGGGGGAAGGGGGTTCCACTGTATCTACACTTCCCTCCCCCAAAATCTACTGTTTAATAGACCCCCACAGCAGCCAAGGGATGGGCTCCATATTCTAAGGAGATAAAGACTTCTGAATCACCAAGGAAGGAGATGAAATCCTTCCTATTTCCCAAAACAACTTGCCCTACTCACCTTGCAATCTTTAGTCTAGAATTTGTGTGCCCTGAACCTTTAAACAGAAGAAAACTTTAAAAAAAAAATAAAATAAATAAAAAAAAATCCTGAATAAAAGACATTACCTTTTTAACTGTGCTGAGAAACCCCGCAGAATCCAATCGGAGCTGGAAAAAACCCACAACCTCAGAGACTCCAGATGTGGGTTTTTAAATGGAGAGCGACAAAGGTCGCTTTTAGTTTCCGGAGGAGAGAGAGACACAGAGAAGTCGCTTTTCCCCCAAAGTTTCATGTGAAGCAACACCCTTACCTCTTTAAACTTAGATTGTAATAATCGGAGATCGCCTCTTATAACTGGTTTTAACCTTTTAGCTTGTAGGTTGCAAGCTGCGATGTCTGTATATATATGATGATGTACATTAAAGACACACCTCTTGTATCACCCTCAACTTTTCCCTCACTTAACCTTCACCACCCTGACAAGCTCTTCTCCCTGGAACTACAGAAAAAGGGGGTCACGGTTACTTACCCCAATACCCCTCTAACTTCCCTCCCAGAGGAGGAACATCTTACAGATGGTTTGACCCACAGAACAGCAGGCTCCCCATCACCACTTTCCCTCCCTTTCACCCTTTGTATATCCAGCAATCCTATTTTTATTTTTTCATTTTTTTTTTCCATCTCCAATCAAGGTGTGAGTTTGTTTTGTTTTCTTAGTTTCAGTTCCAGAAACAATTTGACAATTTTTTTTCCAGCGATTTTCTGCATATTTGTAGCTCTGAAAAAAATGTAAATTTCAGCCGATTCCTTTTTGTTTTATTTTTATTTTTGCTTAATGAATATATCATTTATTCAGTATGAAATCTTTATACTCTATGTTCCCGTGTTAAGAATAAATGTACATTAAATCTTGTTAACAGAGTTGTGAAGAGCTTTCTTATAAATGAAGACCTGTTGGCAGCTTCTGTTTATAAACGGGTTGTCATACCTCATTCCTGCATCGTGATAATGTTCTGCTTCTATTTTGCCCCTTATTACAGTTGCAATGACCTGTTACAATTCTTTTTATTGGGATTTGCCATAAGTAGTGTGTTACACCGTAGAATAGCTTGTGTTACACCCTGATTACCAGTTACGACTGTATGCTGTGGAACAGACTCTTTGAACAGATTCAAAGTTGGGAGAAAAACCAGCACCTAAGAAAATGCTATGAAAAGTTAGGTGCCCTTTTTACCATAGGATCGTTTTTACAATGCGGTCTGGATTGGATCTACTGCCCAGGATCCCATTGCAATGTGCAATCCTAACGCCCTGATGTATCTTCCTGCAGGGACTCTGAAAGGAGCCAATCCCTGCCATCTGTCTTACCAGGTGCAGGGGTCTACGCATGCTTGGTTAGCGCTGGCCTTTGCCAAATTGGCAGTGCAGCCTGTAGACCATAGGCTACAATGGGCTACCGCCATTGTAGTCTCAGGACCTAATGTGATGCTGCCCAATGATACCATCAGGCAGCATCCACCATAGAAACCTATGGGGGATACAGCTGCTGGTGAGGCAGGAGGGGTCGGAGATTCATGCTGAGGTCCCTCAATCTTGCATTTGGTGGATGCTTATTTGCAGCTATCCCCAAAAATGCAAATATTCAATAGAAAAGGGCCAGGTAAACTCCCGTTTTGCTGCCAACTCTGAGTAAAGTCCTCTTTTTATAAACATAAGTTGGCCACTTCCTAACAGACTTGTAGCTCCAGGTTTGTCAATAAGCATATGTGGTAGAAGGTGCTGGATTGTTGTGCAGTCCAGCCAGCCTGTATGGGTGTGGTTTGTTAGGTCTACAACAACTAGGTCAACATGGGGTTTTCACTTTTTTTTTTTTTTTAACAAGAATATCGACATGGACACAGTTTTAAGTGCACCGCTTCGCTCGCAATGCTTCGGCACACTATTTTATTCTTCCACCACGCCCTAGTGCAGGGAAGGGGAACCTTCGGCCCTCCAGCTGTTGTTGAACTACACATCCCAGAATGCTTTGCTACAGTTTTAGCATGGCCAAATAGCAAAACTGTAGTGGTGCATGCTGGGATGTGTAATTCAGCAACAGCTGGAGGGCCGAAGGTTCCCCATCCCTGCCCTAGTGGATGGTAGGGCATGATATACTGCCTGTCGGCTCAAACAGCGGAAAACCCCATGTTGACATTTTGACTGTCGGCCTTGACCCTTGTCAACCTAGTTGCTGTAGATCTAATGACCGTATCCCGCCAGTACATATGCTCACCCCTACTAGCTAACACCACTTTCAGACACTCAAAAATCCTTAGATTTTTTCAAGTGCACGCACATAATCCTGGGACTAGTGTATGTCTGAATGGCTATACCTGGGATTTTAGTCAACAAAAATCCCGGGTCCTGCGCATCTGCAATGGACCAGGGATTTTTTAAAACCCAGGATTGCACAGGGTTTAAAACCTCAGGTTGTATGTCTGAAAGGGGTATCAGAAAGACATTAGCAGACTATCTAGCCATTAGTATCTTGTATGGACTTTAGTGAACATATGTAGTCCGATGACTGCATTTATGAAAACAAAGATTTCTGTTTTGGGGATATGATACTGGAGGCATTGTTTAATGTTATGCTTCTGGCTTTCTAAATCCGTTTTGGCAGTTCTTTAATATGGAGAGTTACTTTTTTAGACTGACAGTTTGTTGGGATACCAAATATGTAATTCTTTAATAATGGTAAACCTATGTTTTGCACTACACATGCATAAAACAGATGTTGTACAACTTGCCTTTGTTTCTGAAGTTGATATATGATCCAGATATCCATTTGCCGCTAAGGTATATCTTATTACAATTAAATTAGTGAAAATAAGATTATAGGTACTTATGTTAGTTGGGCGCCCACTATAGTAAGTACGCTCATACCCCCACTATCCATGTCGGCATGGAGTTAATTTTATATAGTGAGGCGAGCATACGCATAAAACTAAGCAAATAGCTTAGTGGGCGCCCAACTAACCTATAAGTACCAGATTATATTATGTATGTTTACATTGTATTACATTCATCGTTCACCTTGAAGCAGTACTATGAACCTCTCCATGTACATAGAATAAGTGTAATGTATATGGAATATTATTGGTACGGTGTGATTGTCCAGGCGCTGAGCACTGAATGCAAGAAGAGAGAAATGGCACTGTTCAGTTGAGCACAACTACAGATATACATATTATACGTTATTTCAATCATCCAACACAGTTGTACATCGGATTAAACATTTACCATTTAAAGGAACCTGCAAACTATCTGGAAATGTGTGAGCATAAATGTCAGTCGACCACTTGTTCCCAAAGACTGTAAAACAGACAAATTGTAAGTCAGGCAAATTGATTAAATCTGTTTTGATTTAACCAGTTTCTCCAAATTGACGTTTTATTCTGTATTATCCATTCTCTGGAGTTTGGGTGTAAATGGATAATTGTCATTTGCTCTCATAAATTACCAAACTTGTATTACAGCCAGATTGAACAGATCTTATGCTGGGTACACACCTACAAATGTATCTAGTTGTAACAAAAACCTGGAAACTTATGGGAGCAAATGACAATCAAAAATTTGCTCCCAAACGCTGGAAAACAGGCAATGGTCAGCCAGACAAATTTGGTTAAATCAATCTTATAGACAAATATAATTGCTTGGATAAATTTGTTTTATATTTCCTTTATTTTGGAGCAAATGGTGATTTTTTTTTTTTTAATTTAATTTGCTAGTATACATTTCCATATTTTTGTTAGCACCAGATAGAAATCTTTAGGTGTGTACCCAGCCTCAATGTATATAGGCCCCTGTAGAAAGAAGTTGCATTCTGCAGTTGTCTCTACATGCAAATAATGACATTGAGTATATGAAATAAAGTTTTTAGTGTTGGGAGATTTTTATTACACTCAAAGCTGTGTTGGAAGTTTTAATAAAATATGGCATTTGTAACCTATGCATGATAGAATGGTTTCCCTATATTTTTCTCTTCCACAGCTGCTGTTCATGAGCGGTCCTGATATTTTATCCAGTCTAGTTACAAGTGTTTTCAAACCTACTAATTACCCTAGCTTGGTTTCAGACTTTTTTTTTTTTTTTCTAAGCAAAACACAAAACATCCTTTTGCATGGAGGAATAGTTTGTGTTGAATATAGGTGGTGGTTGCTGGAATTAAGCTTCAGACCATTTTTAAGGGTACATTTTTAGACAATATTCTATGATAAAATTTGCAATCACTCATCCTATTGCATATTGCATCATATGATTAGCTGACCGTTACATCCATTGGGTGTAGCAATCTTTTGAGAAGTAGTGGTGGAAAACAGCCATCTCTAAAGTGTAATCCAGATAATGATTTATTTATTTATTTTACAAAATTATTCAATATTTTAATTGCTCTAAACTCTGTTCTGATTGGAGTTAAGTTACCCACTTTAGTGGGGTATTGAATTCAAGATTCTGACTGTCGGAAACCTCTTGACAGATGAAATCCCGGACGTTTTCGCCAGCTTCCAACATTAATTCAGCTGTTTGTATTTTATGTACCAACAGTCTAGAGTCAAAGTACTGAAGTTAGCGAAAATTTACGTGAATTCGACAATCTAATGTCCTTTCCCCAAAAAATCACTGATCCGTCTTTAAAAAAAAAAAGTCTGATCCGACGGCCTTCAAAGCTGCATTGAATAGGCGAGTGCTGATGCATTCCCTGTTGGGAAATATTCACCATGGAAATGCTATTACCTTGTCCTCTAATACAATGGATTGATAGAATGTTTAACTTTTAAAGTCAGCAGATTTGTATGCATTACAAATTACCGATTAACCAGACCGCTTTTGTTTGCAAACAAGTAGACTTTTAAAGTAAACGTTCTAAACTCATGGTTTGTCTACAATTTTTATTTAATGAAAACTCATGTGCTGTTGAAGCGCTCATGTTTTTACAGATATTACCCTAAGAAATAGTTTTCAGCATGTCAATTGTTGATTCTGCTTTGTTTGGATAAAGAACCCCTAATTGAAATATTTTCCATACTGTGAATCTAAATGAAAGTTATGAAAATGAGGACCTAAGGGCAGTGAAAAAGAAAGTAAAACATTTTTATGCTTGTTACGCACTCTGCGATATGTCATCCTATCTGGCGGATCAGACTAACTTCTCGTGCACATCAAGTAGTGTGTATGCACTACTGCGTGCCAACATCAAGGCCATCTATTGACTGTGCTGCATGGCTAATGGAAAGACCTGGCAGCCGACGTCATGTTGCTGAAGGTTATGGTATAGGGCAGGCATTCCCAACCACGGTCCTCAAGGCACACCAACAGTGCAGGTTTTGTAGATATCCAGGCTTCAGCACAGATGGTTTAATCAGAATCCCTCAGGTACTAATTAAGTCACCTGTGCTTAAGCCTGGATATCACTAAAACTTGCACTGTTGGTGTGCCTTGAGGACCGTGGTTGGGAATGCCTGGTATAGGGGGATGACAGTCACTAGGTTGAACGCTATAGGTCAACATAGACAGAAGACTAACATGGTCGACACTTGTGTTTGACATTTTTGGTGTCAATGACAAAATAGACACGATCAGTGTACCATGTCCCCTTGCATGGCTTGCCATGTTCGCCATGCTATGGACACTATTCTTTTCTTACTCTATGCCCACTTGGAAAGTATAAACCAGGCATGTCCAACGTTGGCCCTCCAGATGTTGTGAAACTACACATCCCAGCATGCTTTGCCACAGTTTTGCTATTAGAGAATGCTAAAACTATTGCAAAGCATGCTGGGATGTGTAGTTTCACAACATCTGGAGGGCCAACGTTGGACATGCCTGGTATAAACAAACAAAAAAATTCCTGAAAAACTTGTGTTGACTTATGGCATGTCAGCCATTTTTTTAGGTGTCGACGTAGTGATTGTCGAACTAGACATTGCCAACCCAGTGACTGTTTTTACCATTGCAGAAATGTGGCCATTTACTGTATAGCTAGATTGTTCAGTGTGTACAGCCGACTGATCTGTCGTTATGTTGGTTGTGCCATTGGCCACGATGTGTTCCTGGCTTTGGACATACATAAAATGATAAAGGTGACAGCAGATTAAAGTGATTGGATATCCCTGCAAGCATTGTTAAATAGATTAGGGGGATATATAGAGATAGATATACTAAACATCGGCACTCACCAGAAATTGATTATATATCCTGCTAGTACGGGTACACAGCTTGGGAGCCTTTGATGATTACTATTGTATTGTGTGTGGGTTCAAAATTTGTACTACACCCAGCCATACATGGTAATCATTATCAATGGCTGCCAGGATGTTTTTGGTATAGGCAACTATTAGTGTCAGTAGTTCAAGATGATATAGTGACAGTCTGCAATTTTTTCCCCCTAGGCTAGAGATGGGTATACTTTGACAGGAGCCAGGCAAAGAAACTCTGCGCTGCAGAAGCAGTACGGACTGTGTACTGCCAAGATGGCGTAGCAACTAGCAGACTCTTCTGCAGAAGTGGGCGGACATGGAGGTGGGGACCCTGGGTATCATGCAGGAAAGCTTGTCATACACAATGGCCTGATGCACTGCACAAGGTCCTTGTACACTACAGTACTGTAGCACACAGCTGGGCATGCATATAGAATCTATATATAAATTCCTGGGGATAATGGATAGTAGTGCTGCTGAGACAGGCATGCATATAGATTCATATGCATGCCCAGATGTGTCTCTGCAGTGCAACCGTCCATTTTTCCTAGGAATTTCATTTTTACCCCTGTTCCCTGACCACTGGGTTAAGGGATGCACCAGATAGGCCAACTATCATTTTGAAGAGGCTATGAAATTCAGTGCAGTGGAAGAAGGTGCAACAGGCAACTACTCCAAAAGCTCTACATGCAACTGGTCTGTATGGTGTGAGGTGGATTAGAAAGAAGGCAAATGTTTTACATTGCACTCGATTCAGAGTTTTACAGAAAACTGACGTGAAAAGGTTTTGGGTCAGATGACACACAAATTGAGCTTTTTGTACCCAATAAACACACACACACACATATTAGCTCAAATGCTAGCTAGCAGCCTGTTTCAACAAACACCATTCCAGCAGTCGGTACTTATGTATTATCTGGACTCCCATGTTAACCCCTTCCCGCCGCAGCCTGTTTTTGCCTTCCTGACAGAGCCCTTTTTTTCAAATCTAACAGGTATCACTTAAGTGGGGATAACTTTTTTTTGCTTTTACTTATCCCAGTGATTTTGAGATTTTTTTCTCGTGACACATTGTACTTCAAGTTAGTGGTAAATTTGGGTCGATACAGTCTGTGTTTTTTTGTGAAAAATACCAAAATGTCGTAAAAAAATGGAAAATTTAGCAATTTTCAAAATGTTAAATTTTCTGCTTGTGAGACAAATAATCATACCACTCAAAATAGTTAATAACTAACATAGACCATATGTCTACTTTATGTTTCCATCATTATTGCAACATCCTTTTAATTTTTTTGGACACTAGGAGGCTTAAAATATGAATAGCAAATTCTCAAATTTTCAAGAAAATTTCAAACACTGATTTTTTTTAGGGACCAGTTCAGTTCTGATGTGACTTTGAGGGACTTGTATGTGAGACACCCCCATAAATGATGCCATTTCAAAAACTGCACCCCTCACAGTATTCAAAACAGCATTTTGGAAGTTTGTTAACCCTTTAGGTGTTTCACAGGAATTAAAACAAAGTGTAGGTGAAATTTCAAAATTTCATTTTTTTTTTGCAGATTTGCAATTTTAATAAATTTTTCTAAGGAACACAGTAGATTTTACTAAAAAAATGTGACTAAAAATTGATTCCCCTAATTCTTTTGTTTTCATAAATATCCTATATGTGGCCCTAGTATGCACGTTGACCAAACCACAGGCTTCATAATAGAAGGAGCACCTACTTGATTTTGGAGCCTCCTTTTTATGAGATTATTTTTTAGGCACCATGTAGGTTTCTAGGCACCATAAAATGCTAAAAGTTAGGAACCCCCCCACAAGTGACCCTATTTTGCAAACGACACTCCTCAGGGAATTCATCTAGGGGTATAGTGTACATTTCAAACCCCCAGGGGTTTCACCAATTGTGGTACAACTGGGCAGTGAAAATGAAAAATTAATTTTTTTACACAAAAATGCAGTTCTGGCTCCAAATTTTTCATTTTCACAATGAATGAAGGAGACAAAGCACCCCAAAATCTGTGCCCCAATTTCTCCCGAGTACGGCAATGCCTCACATGTGACCAAAAAATACCATTTGGGTGCATGGCAGGACTTAGAAGGGAAGGAGTGATTTTTGGATTTTACAGCTCAGATTCTGGTGGAATGTTGGTGGGTGCTATGTCGCATTAGCAAGACCCCCGAAGCACCAATACAGTGGAACCCCCCCACAAGTGACCCCATTTTGCAAACTACACCCCTCAGGGAATTCATCTAGGGGTATAGTGTACATTTCAAACCCCCAGGGGTTTCACCAATTTTGATACAACTGGGCTGTGCAAATGAAAAATTACGTTTTTTACACAAAAATGCAGTTCTGGCTCCAAATTTGTCATTTTCACAAGGAATGAAGGAGACAAAGCACCCCAAAATCTGTGCCCCAATTTCTCCCGAGTACGACAATGCCTCATGTGTGACCAAAAAATGGCAGGACTCAGAAGGGAAGGAGTGATATTTGGATTTTGCAGCACAGATTCTGGTGGAATGTTGGTGGGTGCTATGTCGCATTAGAAAGACCCCCGAAGCACCAATACAGTGGAACCCCCCCACAAGTGACCCCATTTTGCAAACTACACCCCTCAGGGAATTCATCTAGGGGTATAGTGTACATTTCAAACCCCCAGGGGTTTCACCAATTTTGATACAACTGGGCTGTGAAAATGAAAAATTACATTTTTTACACAAAAATGCAGTTCTGGCTCCAAATTTTTCATTTTCACAAGGAATGAAGGAGACAAAACACCCCAAAATCTGTGCCCCAATTTCTCCCGAGTATGGCAATGCCTCATATGTGACCAAAAAATACCAGTTGGGTGCATGGCAGGACTCAGAAGGGAAGGAGTGATTTTTGGATTTTGCAGCTCAGATTCTGGTGGAATGAATGGTGGGTGCTATGTGGCATTAGCAAGACCCCCGAAGCACGGTGAAATGATGAACCTAATAATCCATAGATGTGTGGTATATTTTAAAACACTCCTTTATACATAGGCCGGGTTTGTCGGGGCAAGTTTCACAGTGGAAAATAGTATCCTTTCTTATTCCCTTTTTATAGCAAACTTTGCACCTTTTTTGTGTCCTGCCCTTTCTTGCAGTGGAGGGGATTTCGTTAGGAAAATGCTGCCCTGGTACAATACGGGGGCCAGTACTAGAAGTACTGGGGCCCTCTCCCTGCTGGTTCCCAAATATTAGGCCCTTTATGACTTCCTCTTGAAAGTGCATAAATGTCCCCCTCTGGCTGGTAGAATGGAATAGCACGTAAGCGTTATACAGTGCCATCTGGATGATATACACGGCCAGCTTCTTGTACCAGATTTTTGTTTTCCGCAGGGGACTGTACGGCTTCAGTACCTGATCTGAAAGATCCACTCCGCCCATGTACTTATTGTAATCTAGGATACAATTAGGTTTTGAGGTGTGGGTACTGGTACCTCGTACAGGGATGGAGGTGGTACTGTCTCCATGAATTGTTGTCAGTATAAGGACATCCCTCTTGTCCTTATATTTGACCAACAACATATTTTCGGTGCATATTCCCCTGCTTTCACCCCTTCTCAGTACTTGGGCAATGTGCGTTTTTGGGAGGCCTCTTTGGTTTTTGCGCACAGTACCGCAAGCTGCTGTACCTCTTGAACCAAGGGCCTTAAACAGGGGGATGCTAGTGTAAAAGTTATCCACATAGAGGTGATAACCTTTATCCAGGACGGGGTGCACTAAATCCCAGACAATTTTTCCACTAACACCTACGAGGGAGGGGGGGGGGGGCATTCTGGCGGTTCAATTCTTGAATCCTTCCCTTCATATACCCTAAACCTGTGGGTGTACCCTGAGGTGCTTTCACACAGTTTATACATTTTTATGCCATACCTTGCCCTCTTACTGGGAAGGTACTGGCGGAATTTAACCCTTCCTTTAAAATGTATAAGGGACTCGTAGATACAAATAAATTTTTCAGGGATGTACATCTCTGCAAATTTGGAACTGAAATGATCAATGACCGGCCTGACTTTGAATAGCCGGTCAAAGGTGGGATCATCTCTGGGTGGGCACTGTGCATTATCGGTGTAATGTAAAAATTTAAGGATTATCTCAAAACGAGTCCGAGTCATGGCCATACGGTAAAATGGGGTGCTGTACAGAACATCTGTACTCCAATATTGCCTAATTTCTGGCTTTTTTACTATGCCCATATGTAACACCAGACCCCAAAACGTCATCATCTCTACTGCATCTACAGGGGTCCACCTAGCAAATGATGACGTGGGGTTTTGAGCAATAAACTGCTGGGCATATAAATTACTTTGGTCCACCATTAAATTTATAAAATCATCAGAGAAAAATAATTTGAAAAAGTCAATTTCTCTGAGACCTGTTGAATCAAATTGGATTCCTGGGATGGCCAAAAACTCAGGAACCTGGGGCTCAAAATTGTCTGGTGGTGGGGTCTCAGCTGCTCTACGGGGGCGTCTTTGAGGGGGTCCCTCATCACTAGAGGAGGAAGAGGAGCTTAAGACGAATCCTTCAAATTCCCCGCTTGCATCACTGGCTGTGTCAGAGTCAGAGGCAAGCATGGCATATGCCTCCTCCGCTGAATACATTCTTCTGGATGACTGGGATGACATTTGGGATGCCATTTTTATTTTTGTGTTTCTGTAAGTGTAATGTTTCAACACGTGTATAGTGTTGGGGGGGTACAAACTTTATTTCAACACGGGGGGTATGTAGTGTGTAGTGTGTATGTCGTGCGGAAAAAAAAATACTTTATACAGGAATTTGATCCCAATAAAAAAAAAAAAAAAATTGAAGGGGTTAAAAAAAAAAAAAAAAAGGTCCTGCGCCAAGAATTGAGCACAGATGTTGGTCAGTAACGTCCGTCACTGAACAGCGCTCAAAGGCAACAGGTGTAAAAACAATTAAAAAAAAAAAAAAATACAGCACTCTCCAAAAAAAAAAAACAATTTAAAAAAACTGCAGAAAAAAAATGATATCAACCCTGTGCCAAAAATGCTGTTCAGTGAGGTACGTCACTGATCAGCGGCCACAGGACACCCACAAAAGCAACGTGGGTGTAATAAACCACAGCACTCTCCAAAAAAAAAAAAAAACAATTTAAAAAAACTGCAGAAAAAAAATGATATCAACCCTGTGCCAAAAATGCTGTTCAGTGATGTACGTCACTGATCAGCGGCCACAGGACACCCACAAAAGCAACGTGGGTGTAAAAACAAAACCCCACTGCAATCCCCCCCCCCCCCCCCAAAAAAAAACTGCAGATCAGTGATGCAGTGATGCGACACTGATTAGCAGTGAGGGGCAGCAGGCCGACAACTGTGGGTGCAACCTGACAGGGTATATATAAAAAAAAAAAACCCTGGACCCCCAAAAAGTTGCTGATCAGTTAATTAATTTAAACTAATCAGCACAAAAGGGGGGGCAGCAGTCAGTTGCACAGGCAGCACAACCTTTGGTGCAACTGACAGGTGTATATATATAAATAAAAAAAAAACCAAAAAGTTGCTGATCAGCACAGATATACTGATCAGCACAAAAGGGGTGCAACAGACACAAAATATAGCACTCTCTATCACTCTCTGTCACTATCTCTCACTATCTCTCACTATCTGTGACTCTATGACACTGCAGCAGCAGGACACAGGAAGTCACAAGATCCAGGAAGCATCCAACTGCTGGCAGCACGCTACCAGCGGTGATCAGCGGTGATCAGGTAAGTATCAGGCAAGGTTCAGGTATGTATATCACGACAGAGTGGCCGGTGACCGCTCTGCACGCAATTCCAGACCGGAATGGCGTCTGCAGCGCAGTCACCGTTAGTTTAAATGGCGCGCCTTGGCTGTGATTGGTCCGTCGGTCCGATGGACCAATCACAGCCTTGGGGGCAGGTGGGGTGAGGTGTCGTCGTCACCGATGACCCACTCATGCCCCCTCACACCCGGCGGTGATTGACACCTGTGTTACCGAGCGTCTGATTCGCCGGTAACACAGGAAAACGCTGCGAATGGCTGTTCACATTGAACAGCCAATCACAGCGATCGCCGACGGGGGGGGCGCATCGCCGCCCCCCCTGGGCATGCAGGGACATGTCTGCTGTCAGGGACAGCAGACATCGTCCCTCTGTCACTGCGTCTCTAGACGCAGTGGCACTTTGAAGTCATGACGTATATATACGTCATGTGTCGGGAAGTACATCCCGGCCATGACGTATATATACGTCAAATGTCGGGAAGGGGTTAAATGCACCCCATATTTTCATACCCCTACTATCCAACTACGCATAGTTACATAGTTACATAGTAGGTAAGGCTGAAAAAAGACTTGCGTCCATCTAGTTCAACCTGGTATAGATATCTATTGCTGATTTGGTAGGTTCTGGTATTTTACAGACAAATTATATTGAAGTTGATTTTATATAGTGTGGCGAGCGCAGCAAGCCACCGTGCCCGAAGCGTGGCAAGCAAAAACGGGAGCCCAGATATTACATAAGTACCCAGCAGTCAAATATAGGTGTGGCTGCATCATTGAAAAGATGCTTTAAATCGGTGGTTCTTAACCAAGGTCCTCAAGTATCCCTAACATTTCACGGTTTCTCAGTCACCCAGCAGGTGCATCATTACTCACTGACACATTTGAAATAATGCAGAGGTGGAGCTAATTAACTTGTGATTCTGTGTTGAGACCTGGAAAACGTGCACTGTTGGAGGTACTTGAGGACTGAGGTTGAGAACCACTGCTTTAACCCCTTGAGTGGTAGGTTTTGGTTGGGTAGGCCAGGTTTGTCCTGCCCCAGCAAAACCCACCACAGAGCGTAGCCACCCACCTACCTGTCCGGGAACCCTCCTCACCTCTGCTCCGGCGTTTGTATCCCAGAGCTTCTCTGCCACTGCTCCAGCTGTCAGTCACTCCTGAGCACCACTGAGCTGCCCCAAACATCACCAAGCCTGCTCCCTGCAAATAATGGTAGCGGGGATGTACAATCGCGGGAGGGGGGGGGGTGCCTGGACAGGTGATGTGCCAGTGGTGCACACATTGATATTAGTGGTATGCGCAGCTGAGCTCAGAAAATTTCCAGGGATATTACTCAAGCGGTTAGATCAAAGGGGATTGGAAAGCTTTATTACAATGAAGAACAGCTGGATGGCACAACATACAGGGAGATTTTGCAGGAAGGGATCAGTATGCTGGTACTTGGGATGCCGTCGGTCAGAAGAGAGGTTGTGGTATCCCAATGTATTGAATCCTGACACACCCAAGCGGTAAGCATTTTAACCCTACCTTGTTATGGCCGAACTCCTCCCCACTGCAGCCTAATCCCCCTCCTCCTATTTTCCCAGCATTCTTAAATTTGAAATGCATTCAGGATCCCAGCGACATTCTTCTCATCAGTGTCTGGATTCTGGCATCAGTATACTGACTGAATACCAGCAAGACAACCTTCAGTCTGCTAGAAAACAATAGCTTGTGAGAAGATTTATATTTCAGCAGGTATTGTTGAACAAGAAAATGATTACATTTGCCAAGTCATAAATCGCACACAACTCCCCTGAGCTGACCCCGACCTACCTGGGCGGCAGGATCGCATGCAGTTCTTTAGCATGCTATATATCGCATGCAATCCCTGCCGAGCCTGTTCAGAGTCAGAAGCAATTCTGCTGATTGCTTCTCTAGCCGGGACAACTCCGGGGGTCCAGTGCAATGTGCCCATTGCATCGGACCCACTGTCAGTCCTGTAATTTGGGCTCTTTTCCTGCGATTGCCACAATTGCAGAAAGAGCCAAAATTACAGCTGAATCTCCCAGTGTATGGGGGCCTTGTCACAATCTCAATTCAAATGAAACTGTCTCTATTTCTATGTCTCTAAAATTTTTGACTACTGGTTCAAAATAAAAGGTTTGGAAATAGACAATTTTTGTATTAGTCTGGTCTTGCAGGGGTGGATGTGTGTTGTACTGTTACAACTAGCCAGCTACACTAGTCTGTGACAATAGACATAAGTGGGTGAGCTAGTAAAAGGTTTTGTTACTTTAGACATGCATTGTGATTATGTTATTGGTTGTCAAAAACCGCTGATTTCCAGAATGCTGAGCGACATTTGTTTTCTACTGCGTAATACGGTAGTAAGGATTACTGGCCAAACATGCCTGCTGAATAGGTAAGTGCAGTGATTCCCAAACTGTGTGCCGTGGCACCCTGGGGTGCCTTGGAGGACTTGCAGGGGTGCCCTGGATTGGTGGTCCATGACTACTTATTTAATAAAAAATAAAAACTACAACATGATTTGTTAATTTAATTAAACATTTTACTTTCTAGCATAAATTAAAAATGAGTAACCTAGGGGTTTTTATCCAGCAATGCAGAATAGGTTCATTTGGTTGACAGTCAATAGGTCGACCACTATTGGATGACATACATTAGGTCGACCACTATTGGATGACATACATTAGGTCGACATGGTCAAGAGGTTGACATAGAAAAAGGTTCACGTGTTCATGATTTTTTTTTTTTTTATACTGGTTCATACTTGACCATCCCAGTTGGGTATAGAGAGATAATACAAAGTACCCAGAGGGAAATGTGAAGGCTGCGCTGATTAATGAAAAATATATAAAATATCCAATACACCATGGAGGGGAGCACATGTATAGCAAAAGGATGGAGACTGTTTCAAAAAGAGTTAATCAAATACAATTTATTTTACATAAAAGAAATATATATATAATGAATAAAATACTTGCTAATTAAGGTGGCCACCTATAAGATCAAATATATATTACAGGTTGAGTATCCCGTATCCGAATATCCGTTATCCGAATTATTCCGAAAACCATACATTCCAGAAAGTGAAAAAAAAAATGTTTTTTTTGCTAAAAACTCACTGGGGACATTTGTAACAGTCCTACTGAGGACATGATATGTAACTGGCACTATATATGTGCAAGAAAATGATTGCTTGGCCTTCAAATTCAATATCTGAGAGAGTACACAAATTTTGTTTCATGACCTTGTTTTTTGAACAAATAAAATATATTTGTGTGCATTTCATGTGGTAATAAAATATATATGTGTGTATTTTATGTGTTTATACAGCAGAAATGCAAGATACTTCAAAATACATCATTTAAATATTAAAATATTCCGAAATACGGAATAATCCGCTATGTAGTAGTAGTAGTAGTAGTAGTTCGCTATCCGAAATTCTCCTGGTCCCGAGCATTTTGGATACGGGATACTCAACCTGTATTAGCACATATTATACTGCTAATTAACATGTACTCATTTTTAAGAACAAATTACAGAATAAATGACTTTGAATTCACGGGTCGTATATAGCTTTAAATTTGGGTATATAAACTGCAGACTTGCATATATAAACAGTTTGCCGCTTTAGATATTTAAGATGTTGCCGGGCCACAATAAACAATTTTTTGTGCAATGATAGTTGTTACTTTGTAATGCAGTCTTTTAGACAATAAATATGTCAGATCACGGTTTGCACATACATCACCTTTGCTGCCGTGCGGTGGGGTCCTATGCAATGTGTGAATGTGGAGGGACTGGTGGAGACTGACAGAGGAGTCTCAGAGTTGTTGCCGGTACGCGTGTCTCTCACTCACGCTGCCGGTGATGCTGGGTCCTGTAAAGCGGTACCATGGCTCTCACCCACGGGTGCTTGTACCTGCTCCTGTTGGCGTTCTCCACAAGTCACGATGGGGGGGTGGATTGGGGGCTGGCAGATGGAATAATTTGCATGAGGTGATGGTGGCAGATGTGGCAGTCGGCAGCTGGTATCCCATATTTTGCTGGCATGCAAGTGGGTAGCTAGTGGCTTCTAACGCGTTTTGCCCTCCAAAAGGGCTTTTTCATAGAGAGATAATACGATAGTGTGCCAAGTGCGGTACACTAATACAGTGTCCACGTCGTCTGACATCCAAAAACCTTGAAAAACTCATGTCTACTTTTTTGTTTGCTTTTTTTTTTACCATGTTGACCTTTTTCATGCCTGCCAATCGTGGTCGACTTATTGACTGTCGACATAGATACTGTTGACCATGATCCACACCCACAAAATAGGAGGTACAGCACTCCTAAAGGTAAATGTGTGTACCCTAAGCTCATCCAATGTATGAGATGTCAGCATTCTAACGTGGTACAATTAGATAATGATAAATCTGTGCGCTCTGTGGTACTGTTCATGGCTGACTAATATTTGCATACACTTACTACTCCACATGTCTCCTTGTAAGATACATATGCACATTATATAGCTGATGATATTGGTCCTCACGTCTTCAGTGGGTATTAGATGGAAATGCTAATCTGTAAGCAGGATGTTATTTAAATTGAATGTTGCTTTCTGTGTATGATTGTCCAGACATGATCAATACTGCTCCAGTCCCCCCGCCAGTATTCTGTAGCCAGGATAATACAACTTTTCAATCTCTTACTCTATTTCATGTTCCCTGCAATAGTGTTGCACAGATTGTAGCTATAATTTTCAAATACATTTAAAATATGGTTTCTATGGGTAAAACCTTCACTTGTGCTATTTAGAAGGTTTGATAAATCGCACTACAGTTGAGCTCAGTAGAAATGAGGCATTGGGCCGTTTTCAACCAGATTGGTCTAAAAATAATACAAATTATTTTGTATTTTGCTCCTAGTGACCAGCATGCCATGAAGTTAGTGTGAAGATACTAGATGGTAGTAAAAACTCCAAGTAGATGTGGCATTGGCTTCTTTTCAACTGAGCACGTCAATTGTCAACACAATATTTTATGTTTATTGATTTAAGTTGGCCATACACCTAAAGATTTTATTCTCCAATCTGACTGGTTGGAACAAAAATCTGGTAATATCTGAATGACCGCTTCTGTCAGTTTTTCCAGCATTTCGAAGCAAATGGTCGACTGTCATTTGCTCTCATAAGTTACCAGATTTTGGTTCCAACCAGCCAAATTAGACAATACATCTTTAGGTGTGTTGCCAGCTTTAGAATGGATGTTTGGGCAAGAAATGATAGCTATTGTGCGGCCAGTAGGTTATCTAAACATTTTTGGTACTTGTTTCCTAGCAGGGCTTATTATGTCATATAAGCACCTTTTGGCATTGTTTTAAGTTACCCCCAGTATCCACGCCACCCCAGAGCGTGGTGAGCGCAGCAGAACGCGTCCTCCGACCTTTTCATACCCCCCACTATCCACGTCGGGGTGGAGTTGAGTTTATATAGTGTGGCGAGCCACCGAGCCCGAAGCATGGTCAGCCCCGCGGATTACTTTTATATGTATTCCACGTCCCCTCGTGCCCCGCCACACTATATAAAATCAACTCCACACCGACGTGGATAATGGGGGGTATGAAAAGGTCGGAGGACGCGTTCCGCTTCTGGGTGGCGTGGATAGAGGAGGGGTTTTGGGAACAGATTATACTCTCTGTCTATGGGAGTCATGGAATCCCAAGAGGGAGAGTAGCATTGCGTCGCATCGCACACATCGTGCGGTACAAACGTACCATGCGAAACGATTTCACTACGTTTGCGTACGTAAGAAATCTGGGTGCCCTGCTAGGAAACAAGTACCACATTTTTTATTATAAATGGCTATGTTATACCAGTGCTCATGCTCAGTGAAAAAATGTGTGGGGCCTGGGGACCCCTCAATTCATAAAGTTTAAGTATTTTATAAGAGGAAGGGGGAGAGATAAAGAGGGTGTTAGAGCGAAAGAAAGGAATGAGAAAGAGGGAGGGTGAAGGCTCCTTGGAAAAAGGGAAATAATAAGAGGTACAAGAGAGTGTTGGCTAGAGAATGAGGCAGAGGCAAGAAGGATGCGAGTAGGAGTAATGGTGTGTACACACGGTGAGATTCACCTGCTATTCGACTTAAGATTTGAGTGTTATGCAATCTTTGCTAATGCTGTATACACACGGTGAGATTTGGCATCGAAATCAGATACAGATCACACAGGTTTTTTACCTTGTGATCCTGATGCACGCTCCCGTGACAGCACAAATCGAAATCCAGATAGACAGGGCAGCAATGACTATAGAGAGGTGACAAGGAGTGAGGGGTGTGAGAAAGGGGTCAGGGGGAGAGAAAAAGGAGACGGCAAGGAAGAGAGGGTGACAGATAGTGGGTGGTGGGAAGGAAGCACGTTATGATAGGGTGAGGTAGTGGTGGGGTGAGGGTGCCTATTTTAAGGGTTATGGGTAAAAACCGGACTCTGACAAGACCCCGGAATGCCGAACTGGACATCAAACTCTGTATTCTGGAGCTTGTAGTGTCCGGTCTGGGGGATGGGGGTGGGAGGGGGGTCTGCTATCACAGGCATCCCACCAGATAAGACATCTCTGGACTGGAGACTACAAGCTCTGGAATGCAGAGTTTTTATGTCTGGTTTGGGACTATGTAAAAACCGGACCGGACTAGACTCCAGGCCGCCGGACAGGACATCAAAATCTGCAGTCTGGAGCTTATAGGGTCCGGTCCGGGGGGTGTCCTGTTCAGGGGGTGTCTTGTCCGGGGGTCCCTGTGATAGCTATCATCAGGGACATAGGGAAGGGGAGATTACAGCCTCCCCGTGGTCCGGACCGTCCGGGTTTTTGCTACATGCCCGGACCATACAGGGAGACTTTATTCTACCCCTCCTCCTCTACCTGGTGACCGGTGTCACAGGCAGAACCCCCAGACAGGACACCCCCGGACCGGACGCTACAAGCTCCAAAATGCAGAGTTTGATGTCTGGTCCGGGGGTTTTGTCCTGGTCCGGTTTTTACCCATACCCTCTGGTTCAGCGTTTCCGGATCCTGTCCGGGTCTGGTTTTTACTTAGTCCCTATTGTAAGTCAATTGACAGATTGATTAAACTCCCCTTTTTGTGTGACACCTGTGAGAACTTGTTTACACAGCATTGTCTGGCTTACTGCAGTTTCATAGAAAATTGTAATGTTCTCTCAGGGTGGTTGTTGCTGGTTGTTCCTATGTGCTCCGACAGGGAAACAGGTTCCCAGAAGTTTCAGTTTGTGTGACTGGTATTGTCCTACGTGTATTATATTGGGCACTGGAATGTTTTGGGGTAAAAGGAGAAAATTTAAATGTTAAAGAGAACTGGGGGTACTCCTGGTCATGACCCCCAGTCCCTCTGCCTCTGAGCAGACTCTATGTGCAATGTTTATTTCCCACTCCACAGCCCCGGGCAGGGACCCAGTGGGCTAGCACACCTTCCCTGCCTCAGAACACTATCTGCGTGGCCTGTCTATTAGGAACATGAACCAGTGGTGAGCGCAGCAAACTCTGAACAAGTTTATCTGATCTGAGGCAGTTTAGTTATGCTAACACAACATGACCTCGAACCAAAAATATGTGTTCTATATTCTCTGTAAACATATATTTTCTCTTCGGCGGCAAATACTGTGGTGTATTCCTTCCATATTAATGTGCTTGAATACCTAGGGAAAGGTCGGCGCATGCGCTGGAGAAAAGTTCTGGTTACTGGTCAGCAGCAGTGTTGCGTGTTCTGTTGCGCGAAATTCATGCGCCATCTACAGGCTTCACCGACCGCCGGGACATCCTGGCCGCGGCTGTTAGTCACGATCTACCGTATTTGAAGATATGGAGGTAGGGGCATATTAACAAATGCGCTGCATCATAGAAAGATGGGTTAGTGCTGTCGATTTTTTTTTTTTTAAATGCCCTCAGTAAAAATGGCGGTGCTGTCTGCGGAAGTGGTAAGTTATAGGAAACTAGTATTCGCGGACTGAAGTGACGAATCAGGAAGTACGTTTGGGTCAGAGGTGAGTACGTGTGAGGATTCGGCTCCAAATTCTGTATCGTGCATGTGCAGGGAGTAACCCCGTAGTGAAAGCTGTGGTGCGCCTGTATGACAAGTTACCCCCATCCGTGTATTGACTATTGAGCTACATTGAAATCTATCCGCAAGTGACCGGGGGCTTTATATGTGCTATTGGAGCGCCCTCTATTGGTGCTAGGCTGCTAGCAGTGACAACCAAGCGCCTCATCTGGGCTTCTAAGGAAGCCGGACGCCAATAACTCCTTCCGGATAGCTATATGTATGTGTGTGCTGCATTTAGGTTTACGTTGTGGACACCTGGTAATTTTTACAAAATGGAAAAAAAAAATATTCAAGGTTTCTTAAAAAAAAAAAGAAAATGGTTTGGTAACAGAAATAATAAAGGAAATTATTGGCATTTTGTTTCTAATCAAATACTAGATGTTAGCATTACATAGTATACCATATTTACATACCTCCCAACTCTGCCATACCTGCAGGCGGGACGCTGCTGCTGCGCGCCGAAGGCGCGTTGAAAATTTTGGGGGCGTGGTCTATACTTGCGGCTCTCCCACGAGGCCACGCCCCCATTTTGCCGCTATGGGGGCATGACCCAGAGGCTCTGTGAGCCTCTAGCCATGCCCCCAGCCCCCTGGCTGCGGGAATAGACGCTGTGCGCACAGCGTTTATTCCCCGGTGCTTAGCAGCTGACAGGGGGGACTCCCAACAGCCCCCCCACGCCGCGGGACACTGCCGCCCGCGGGTGGGACAGCGGGACAGGCCCTGATAATCGGGACTGTCCCGCTAAAATCGGGACTGTTGGGAGGTATGTATTTATACTACAAATGTATACCATGTATTTGTGTACAAATATCAGATGGGGACATAGTTGCCTACCCTCCTGCATTCTGCAGGAGACTCCCTGAAATAGCAGCAATCTCCCTCATTAGTCTAGCAATCTCCCTCATTTCACCTAGCCCATATTACACTATTAAATTTTGGGGGTAAAAAAACAGAATTAGAGACAGATATTTACATTGAATTATCAGCGCCATTTCCCAGTAGCTCGTACTAACTGCTTTGGGGCTCATCTACATTTGGATATAGAGATCCACTCGTGGGCGCTCCCTATGGTTCGGAAAGTGAGAGAAGGGAGAATGGATAAAATAAAGGGGAAGTAGGATACTTCCTTTGTCTTCTTCTCCTGAGTGGGCTAATTTCTCCTGTAGATGTTCTTGGGTTAGAATGTTCCTGATTCCAAATGTGTCTCGGTGATCATATGGAAAGGGTGAAAAAAAATCAGAGAAATCCACAATGAGAAGTGTCCCTGGGGTAAAGGGTAGGTTTATAATGATGTCACTTCGAGCTACGGTGGCGTACCGAACTCACTTGTGACAACAAGGATACAGGTGTATCAAGGTATCTTTGGATCGATAAATGGGATTGCGTACCCGTACTCACGTGGTAGAATGGAGATCAAAGCGCATCAAGGTTTCTTTAAATATCCGTTTTTATTGGAAAAAGTAAAACATCAATAGAATAAAAGAAGGTATAAAGTGGAAGGTGAGCTAAAGTTGGGTGAAGTCAAACCGGATAACATACGCCCAAGTTCTCACAGGTTAGCTGAACTCACCTTCACAGCTTTTCTGCCTCCTGGGTACACTAGATCTGGGCCAACATGTTTCGAGATAATGCTATCTCTTCTTCAGGATCCAGACTAGTGTAATCAATGTGGCTCTATATAAGCGCTATAGCACTTCCTGTTCCGGGTTGCGTGACACCGGAAGTAAACAAACTGCATTTATCTGAATAAAACAACAAGGTATATAAAATAACAGTGCACGGTCCCCCTTGCTGGTGTTCCGTTTTGTATCTCAAAACGAGATGTATTTATGGTGCACTGTGTGTATGAAAATACTGTCTATATGCGGCAATAGGAAGTTGATACATCGTGGCCGGAAGTTCCCGCGACGGAGCTCGTCCTCTGTACACCCGGAAGTACAGTGATTCCAGGTGACTTCATTAGGAGGCGGAAGTGCTGTGATCGGGTGTTCCGCGGCCTGAAGTCCGTCTCTCTAGGTTTCTCTCTCGTACACCCGGAAGTCCTGTTCTGGTCATTCCTTGACAGCTTCACTGGCACAGACCAGCAATGTATATATTATTGGTACCACTGGGCACCAATGATCATAGCCAATAATATATACATTGCTGGCACAGACCAGCAATGTATATATTATTGGTACCACTGGGCACCAATGATTATTTATTAGCCAGTAATATATACATTGCTGGCACAGGCCAGCAATGTATATATTACTAGCACCACTGCACACCAATGATTATTTATATACATTGCTGGCACAGGCCAGCATTTGTGCTGTAAAAACGTTTTGAAGAGCTAAAACGTTTTACCTGCAATGGGAATGGTACTTAAATGGCATTTAAAAATGTAATCTGCTGCAGTGGGAATGCTAAATACCGTTTAAGTTTACCTGTAACTTAAAACGGGTCTGCAGTGGGAAAGCAGCATGAGACGCCTTTAGAAACTTTTCTATCTATATCTAACAATAAGGGCACTCTCATCCCCAACAGGTATTGTAATCACTTAACCCTGCACTGACCAAAGCGCAACAGGGCAACTGATCTACCTAAAAGGGACAGCAGATGCCTCACTCCCTACTCTTTCTGACACTCTATTCATACAGATAAAAACATCATTGAATGCTCACTGATTTTCAGGGAACCAGGACGGTTGCGAAGGTCAGCAGCAGCTTCTTTTGATCTTTTCAACTGTGAGTGCAGAGCCGGCCCTAGCCTAAATGACGCCCTAGGCAAGATTTTTGCTGGTGCCCCCTAGCACCGCCACTAGTTCTGCCTCTGACCCTGCTCCCCTTTCCCAGCACCATCAATCCTCATCATAGCAGTCATCATTTTGGTGCTCCTACCCGCAATTTTTTAAATAGAAACAGTGCACAAATTCGGTGCGCAGCCCAAAAGAGGGGTGTGTTCTTGCTGGGAAGGGGCAAGGCCACACAATAGTACCCCCAAATTAAAATTAGGCCACACAGTAGTGCAACTTTATTCACATTATACAGTATTATGCGATGGTGTCCCTTATTCATGTTACATCACACAGTAGTACCACTTTACCTTATATACATTACTCCTGACATTATACCCTTAGAAAAATATCCTGAGAAAATAACGTATTTTAAGCACCTCCATGGCCACAATGCAACCCAGCACAAAGCAGTGTGTGCTGGGCAGAGGAGAAGAGCTGCAGCTGCTGCTGTCACTTAAGGGGAGGGGGCCCGGGGCCCCCACTGGGCCCTTCCATCAGACTTTGTCCTGGGTGATTTGTACCCCCTACCCCTTACTCTCGGCACCCCTGATAATACCACACAGTAATGCCCCTTACACATGTGACACACATTATTAATGTCCTTATAACCATAATGCCCCTTACACATTATGCCAACCTTTATTAATGCCCTTCATACACATAATGACACACATAATGCCCCTTACACATATGTTGCACATTATTAATGCCCTTATACACATGACACACATAATGCCCCATACAAATATGTTGCACATTATTAATGCCTTTATACACATGACACACATAGGGCCTTATTCTGGTTGGAGCGGCCGGGCCGTACGCGTACGTCCCGGGGTTTTTCATGATCTGCGCATGTGCAGATACGCTAATGCGCCGGCGCGAACACTCCACAACGCTTACGGCCGGTGTCTCAACGTGCGAAAAAACCTGTACGCGAGCGTACGGGTAATGGGGCGGCATAGGGGCGTGTTGATGGGAGCGGCCGAAATAATGAGGGAAAATGGGCGTAAATATGGGCGTACACGGGGGTGTGCACCAAAAATGAGCGGTGCTACTACCGCACGATCGACTAAGGCACCGTTCATTTCGGACACCAAACAGGCGGCCGCCAACCGCCAGCTCAAACCACCCCTACAGATACCGCATGCCAGCGTGCGCCTGAGTTGGCTAATTTACGCTGATTACTACTCAAACACATACACCTGAATGTAATAAGCAATGCTGCAGTCTATTAAGTCCAAAGCATGATTTCACTACCTGCAAGCCACACACACAGCACGCAAACACATTGGAAGCTTATGTTTTTATACTTCTCCACATTTAAAGGTTTGTTTAATTTAAGGTAAGAATCTTTTTATACGCTAAGGTAGGTATTTGCTAAACAGTTAGACACATTCACTACGTGCTTTCATAGACTTTACGCAGTAGCACACTCAATCTACACAAGTCGACATGTGTCAACGTGTTCACTCTAATACTAACATAGGTTTTGTATTTAGGATACAATAACATAAACCACAGTTTTATTAGGTCTTTATTAAGGTAGACAATTGAGTTAATAGAAAACAATAATTGAATAACAAATAGATTAATTAATCAATTGTCAGATTAGTAGTTGAGAGGCAAGATTTGCAGGTCCATATATGTGAAGGGTATGCCAGCGTGCACGGACGTACGCTCACTCTCACGAGCGGTGAAATAAGCTGAGTTTTCCATTGAAAACAATAGGGACCCGTCCGTGCAAGCTGGCGTACGCTCAGATCTCCGCAAGAAGTCGTTGGGAAGACGGACGAAAGACGTCCGTAAACGGCGCTGTACGCTCAGTTGTACGCCAGTTGTCGGAGTGTAAGGGCTGGCCCGTCCGCGTACGTTCCCGTACGCTCATTTGTACGCCACTCCCCTTCTACGGTATTTCTGTCCGTACGTAAGCGGCTAATTTGTGGGTGGACTTAACCCTAACGGCCGCGTACGGCTAGCGTGCGGTAATGGCGAACGTACGCACGTTTGGCCGCTCCGATCAGAATAACCTCCATAATGCCTGTTACACATAAGTGGCACATTATTAATGCATTTATACATGACACACATAATGCCCCTTACACATATGCTGAACACTATTGCACAACCAACCCACCCGCAGGCAGCACTCGCACAGCCGCTAACACTGTGACCTCTGCTTCTGCTTGGATACAGATGTTTCCTCATACTGTACATCTTGCCTCAATAGGCCATGCAGTTCCTGGCCAGTTCTGCTAACTTTGGGTGCCTTTTTTTCCTGAAAATTCTTCTTATTTGCATTGTTATGTGACCAGTACACACACGGAGCTTCCAATGATTAAAATGATATGTGGCATGCCTATATTCTTTGTGCGACTGTGGCTGTACCTGCATACGGAATGCTATGTTACAGTGATTTCCATGAATACACTATTTCATATGCCGATACAGCCTCACTCACACAGAATATAGGCATGCTGCATATCATTTTAATCAGCAGAAGCTGCTGATGCCCCTAGGCATTCCAAATGCCCTAGGCAATTGCCTAGTCTGCCTATGCCTAAGGCCGGCTCTGTGTGAGTGTCATCTATTTATCTATATTAACCATATTCTGCATCTCTGTGAGCGGTTATCGTCGCAACATAATACCCAGTAGCAACACAGATATCTCTATTTCTTAAAGCTACGGCTACAAAATTATACAGCCAGAATTGAAATAAGAGTAACTCCTACTCTCCGGACTGTACCAGAGTAGGACTAACTCCTCTCTGACACTAATACTAACTGTGCATCTATGTATATTTCGCAACTTCTATTACTACCTCTATGGGAACAATGATCATATTATGGGAATAAGCTGAAATTTAATACAGCCAATAGAAATTACCCACATCTTCGTTTGCCCTTTCAGATAAATTCAGGAGCCTGAAAACTCATAGGACAGTGCAGGAATATAAAAACCTGTACTGTACGTTACCTATGCTATTTACGTTTAGTGTTGTATGTCTGTATGTCCGATCTCTATTTTAAGATTAAATATTAAAAGCTAAATTTTATTTGTTCGTAATAAATCACACTGACAAAGCTAAAAGAGTGCCCCCAAACAAAAGAGCGTACTTTTTCTCTCCACTTTGGTACACTATATCTACTCTCAGGGGAGCACCGCCACGTCATTATCGACCCAACCTATGGGTTATTATTTAATACTATTGTGGTAATCATACAAATCGTTAACTACTGCATGCATTATTGTACAGAATTTTGTGTCACTTGTGCTCAGGTCATATCCCCTCCCAGACTCCCTCCCCATCCCCCTTTTTCCCGATACTTATACAAAAATAGATCATGTCAGACTAATTTAATTAGCTTCTATGAGGAAGTCAGTAGGGGGATGGGGATGGACTTAGGGCGGGATGCTCTAACATACGCGCCACCCTTACCGCCGCAGATTGCCTACATAATTATCGCATATGCGATAATTATGGCAAAGGACAGCTCTTGCGTTAAGAGCTGTTCTTTGCGGTGGGAGACAGCGGGACCCGGCAGGTAGGGTGACCAACTCATCCCTTTAATCCGGGACACACATTAATTACACAGGTTATGTGGCTGGCTACCTGGTTTTAAACTGCCACAGCTCAAGAGTCCATTTTACCTGGTTTTAAACTGCCACAGAACCTGTGTAATTAATATGTGTTCCAGACTAAAGGGATGAGTTGGTCACCCTACCGGCAGCTCCCCCCTGCCTTCCTTACCCGGCGTTGCTGCTGCTGCGCCGGGGCTCTCCTCCTCCCTGCACCCGGAAGAGGAACATAGTGCAGGGAGGAGGAGGTCACAGGTCCGAAGCACAGCACTGTGCTGCCCGGACACAGGTGAGGGGGGGTTTGATGCAGGGGTTGGTGCGTGGCGGCGAGGGGTTGCGTTAGATGCCCCCTGTCGCGATAAGCCCACGGGGGATGCTTAGAGCATCCTAAAATGCAGTAAAACCCCCGATAACGGGATTTTTAATGCATTTTTAGTTTAGAGAATCTCCCCCTTAGGGAAATCTGTTGATGTAATACGTCTTGATTTTGCTAAATCTTTTGACACGGTGCCTCATAAAAGGTTATTAATAAAACTAGGTTACTTCGGGATATGAGATAAAATGTGTAATTGGATTATAAACTGGTTACACAATTGGGGACAGAGAGTGGTTGTAAATGGAATACATTCCAGCTGGGATAAGGTCCAAAGTGGAGTCCCACAAGGTTCAATATTGGGACACTTGTTCAACCTGGGTGACTGTGTAGTGTAAACGGGTAACTGGGGTCAATGCGACCCGGGTCCCATTCACTACAGGGCAAAAACCGGCGCTGGCAGATGCTTTCATCTCCCAGCGCCTCCCCAACCCCACTTCCTGATGGCGGGGACTGGGTTTGCAAACCGGGTCGCACCCAGGTTGTAGCTGGGTACAAAATCCCAGGTGCGACCCGGCATATTTAGCAGATATTTGGAGGATCTCACAGCAATGTTGGCACTCAAAGGGTTTATCCCTTCTCCTGAACATAATGCACATTATTTTAGGATTTCTGGAATTTGTCCAGAGCTGAGACATGTAGGTCAACAATCCAGATAAGTTAAAGCGTTTTTTTTATGTGTACTGCAGTGTTTTCCATTTTTTTTTAATCTTTGTAAAATGTTACCCAGTAATGAATAAACCTGTGCATGCCTGGGAGATATCTAAAATATGCAGAGTTAAGCTCCGATTATTCCTTAGCCAATTAGCAGCATAACCGATCTAGTTAACTATATGTGTGTTGCCGCTGGGCAAACTACAAAGTGCATACACACCGAACAATATCGGTCAACTATATCGTTCAGTGATATCACCAGGGCCCCTGCTATGCATTTAGTCACTGATGATATTGTCAGATTGAGCTGCATGCACAGATGACAGGGAGGGGGTCATTAATGTGCAGAAGTCTGCGTCGTTAACAATATTGAGCATACACTCTAAAAGTTTGTTTAAATTATATTGTTCAGAAGGGCATGACTGAGTGATATCTTTTAATAGATCAGGTAGTGTGTATGGGGCTTTTGGTTGAGTATACATTTAAAGATTTACAGTATTTGTCCAATCTTTCTGGTGGTAACAAAATTCTGGTAATGTAAATGCATATGACAACCAACCATTTGCACTCAAATGCTTGAAAATTTTCAAAACTGGATATAGTTTGTTAAATTAATCTGTGTAAACCAATTTGTCTGAATGAATGACCATTGTCTGTCTGTTTTCCAGTGTGCAAAAAGTTGACCTTCGTTTGCTCCCATATATAGCCTGATTTTTGTTCCCACCAGATAAATTGAAGCTGGGCACACACTTAAAGATTAATCTTTAAGTCCCATGAGGACTTGAGTTGGAATTCATTGCCCTATGCGCAACTTTTTTTATTCTTTATGCTGGAGATGGCTCTTCAGATCAGACTTGTATGTATGAATCCCACTAGGGCTACATATGCATTAGGAACTTAGTATCCGAACCAGCAGTAAAAGCAATAGCTCAGGCTTTCTTTACTATTTTTCTTCGTTCTTATCAGCCACTCTTCTGGCATGAGCCCCTTAAGAAATGCCCTAGCTGTGTACCCACGGTGAGATATTGACTAATGGACAAATTTGACTAAGCAATTTTGGCTAGATGCACTGGAGATTTTGACTAAGCAATTTTGTCTAACTAATGATAGTCTATGATCTAGTCAAAATTGCCTTGCCTGCACAGTCTGTCTATGCTAGGAGATACTGACTTAAACTGGGTAGATACTGACTTAAGCTGGATACACACCTACAGATTTATCTGTTCAATCTTTCTGGTGGTAACAAAAATCTGGTAATATATGGGAGCAAAGGACAATCAACCGTTCACTCCCAAATGCTTGAAAATGGACCAAAAAAATGATTGTTCATTTGTTAAATGTATTTAAACTATTTGTCTAAATGACCATAGTCTTTTTTCCAGTGTTTGGAAGCAAATGTTTGATTCTTGTATGCTCCCATACATTACCAGATCTTTGTTCCCACCAGATAGATTGGACAGATTAATCTGTAGGTGTGTATTGGACTTTAGCGTTCGTATCTAAGGAGAAACACTGGACGATTTTGGCTAACCTTCTAGGAGATTTTGATGATCTCCTGACAAAATTTCACTGGGCAGGATGTACTAAAGTAAAAATGTGGTAAAAACCCGGGTTTTCTGTGTTTTTACCACATTTTTTAATCTACGAAAGCACCTACCAGCGGGGCTTCTCTGTGGAGGGGCTTTAGTTACGCCAGGGTTACACCAGCTAGAGCTATGGCTTCTCTCCGCAGTGCCGCTGTCTGAGGGATCCGACACATATCCCTCCCATCATTCCCTGTGGCCGCCAGTGTCTTTTGCGCATGCACAGAGGAAGCCCAAGCAGCGGCTGGGATCGCAAAGGGGATCTTGATTCATTTTACATTGCATACGTTAGTGCATATGCGATGAGCATCGGAGCGATGGGTGGCGGGATGTACCTGCAGTGGTTGGTACATCCCGCCCACTGTGTCTACACCCCTTTACACTGCAATTTAGATTTCAGTTTGAACACACCCCACACAAATCTAACTCTCTCTGCACATGTTACATTTGCCTCATCAGTGCAGCATGGTTTTGTACATTAGAGAAAAAATTTCAAGGCTGAATCAGGGCTTATATTGTTAACAATGCATGCTATCATATAGTGTGTAACCAGATAATACTACCAAAATCAAAATTAAAGCAAAGAAAAATAATTATCTCCTAATAATGTGAGGTTTTAAAAATATGTCCTTTTCTTCTACGATCCCATGGCAGCCTTCACATTGGGATTTCATCCCATTCCTTGTAGTTAGACAGGTTACTTTTTTTCCCAGGCTCCTCCCCTCTTGGGTATAAATCCCTGCTCCTACCCTCCTCTGGTGTCTTTTTTTCCTGTCTCCTTGTTTAGTTAGAGGCAGGAGGTTACTCTATTTTGGGCTCACCTTTAGAAACAGAAGATCACTCTGGGTGGTTGCAGCATTGAAGTGTGACTCTTTGAGGGTTCCTGTCCATGCCATCCAGAGAACTAGCAGGAGCGAAATGCTGTAAGTCTCCATTTCTCCTAAAACAAGCACCAAGTAGCGTGGTAGCAGCAGAGAAGTAAGAGCAGCTACTAGCGCCGTCGGAATCCTCAGAGACAGCCGCTCGCGGCAGCATGGACTGGACTACAAGGCCCAGAGAGCAGTGCGCCTAGCGCGTACTTCCGGGTTCGGCGGGACTCATAGACTACACTTAACAGAATGCATCGCGCATGACGCGCACTTCCGGTTTCCGGCTATAGCGTCTGCACGCTTCCCAAGCACACTCTGCTGGGGATTTAAAAGAGAGTCAGACACTGTCAGTTTCTGAGGCAGAGCAGCAGCATGGTCCTGTGAGTCGGTGGAATGGTAGGACACTGGGGTTATACCTTATTGGATGCTTATGTATATCTGGCAATACCTGATTGGTTTATGTTTATACAGATTTCTGGTGCTGTTGAGATGGATCTGCCTTCCCCCATTAGAGAAGATAGTGCCCCTGTGAGGTGAGCCTGGTAATATTTTTTGTAGGTAGTATAGAAGTTTTATTTCCAGTATGAGTGATCGGCTTTCCCATTTATTCTTATAGTGTGCCTTCTGAAACTAAGAAAAAGGCTACTAAGAAGAAAAATACCACTGTAAATTGCATGGCTTGTGATAAAGTGATGGATGCAGCATTGGGCAAGACTATATGTGAGGGGTGTGAGCCTCAACCAGAACCACAGGATAATCAGACTAAAATGCTGAAAGATCTTATGGATTGGATGAGACAATCCTTTGTATCTAAAGAGGAGTTTGTGGAAAGCCAAGGGTCTAAGAGATCTAGAGATCAAGCAGGATTCTCATATGAAGTGAATAACTCTTCTGAAGATGGTGATGATGTAAATAATTCCTCTGATGAGCCTGGAGAAATTAAAGAGGATGTTAGGGCATTTAATTTTGATACAGTGGAATATATATTAAAACAGATTTACAAGTCTATGAATTAAAAGAAACTGTTGCACCTGCAGAAGGGGCAGATTTGTTATTTGAAGATAGATCCAAGAAGGGTCGATCATTTCCAGTACATCGGGTTATGAAAGAAACTATTTCTAAAGAATGGTCTAACCTGGATAAAAAACACGGGGAACTATTTAGTGTAGACAAAATGTATCCTATAAAGGATGAGGAATTCCTTAAGTGGTTCAGCATACCGAAGATGGATGCGGCTGTAGCGGAAGTAACATCTCGCACAACATTGCCTCTCGAGGATGGGGCCTCGTTCAAGGATCCAATGGATCGAAGAATGGAGGGTTCCCTAAAGAAACGGCATCTATCCACAGCAAAACGGGGGTAGCTTTAGCTTTGGTGGCCAGAGGTTTAAGAATGTGGTGTAATGCGCCCCATATGGATATTGAAGAAAAGATTTTAAAACCGTATATATTAAAGAATCTGGAGGTCATTCAGAAGTCGGTTGAATTTCTGTGTGAGGCGACCATAGATGTGACTTCGTTTGCAGCAAGTGCCATGTCGGCAGGTGTAGCGACTAGAAGGGCACTGTGGTTACGATCTTGGTCGGCAGACTCTAATTCCAAGAATCGCCTGGTCTCCTTGCCGTTCGAAGGATCCTTTCTGTTTGGCACAAAATTAGATGCCCTGATTCACAGATTGACGGGAGGAAAATCTCAAACTCCCACAAGATAGGAAGAATAAGTTCCCATATACAGGAGCCTCTAAACAGATGTTTAGAGAAGCTAAATCTTATAGGCCAGGTAGGCCATACAGTCAGAGGGGTGCGTTTTCTAACTCCAGACAGTCCTTTTGCCAGAATTCTAGAAGAAGCGGAAGACAATGACAATCAAAGTGTTCCTCAGGTGGGAGCCCGATTATTGCAATTCCCAGATGTATGGGATACCGTGCTTCAAGACAGATGGGTACAGAAAATAGTTCGAGACGGTTATTTGCTGGAGTTCGGCCGAATTCCAGGGAACGACTATTTCATGTTGTCAAGAAAGCCAAGATCGGTACTGGAAGGGCAAGAGTTGAAGAAGATTGTATCCAATCTCCTGGACATCAACGCCATAGAACCTGTTCCAGAAACCCAGATGGAGAAGGTAATGTATACCAATCTCTTTCTGGTAGAAAAGAGCACGGGGGGGGGGGGGGGGGTGTTGGTTCAGGACTATTATAGACTTGAGACAGTTAAATCAATATTTGGAAGTAAATACATTTTGCATGGAGACAATGAGAACTATAACGGCAGGCATAAGAAGAGGGGACTTCATGGTATCTCCTGTTTTTTTTTTTCTTAAAGGATGCATACTACCATATACCGATTCATCCACAACATCGGACGTTTCTCAGGTTCGCCATAAAACAGAAACATTTCCAATTTGCATGCCTACCTTTTGGTCTCGCCTCCTCCCCAAGAGTTCACAAAAGTACTAGTAACTTTAATAGCAGTCCTAAGGAAGAGAGGAATCTTCTTTGGCCATACATAGACAATATCCTCATCGCGGCATCATCCAAACAAGTGCTACTGGAACATCTGCAAGTAGTGGTCAACTTCCTGCAAACACCTGGCTGGATATTAAATCTACAAAAGAGCCAATTGAATCCCACCCAAATAATCAAGTTCTTAGGGGTGATTATAGATTCGGTAAAAGTTAAAATTTCCCTGTCAGACGAGAGATGTGCGAAGTTTAGAGTCCTCTCCCTCTCTCTGACAAAAACAAGGTCAACATCATTGCAAAGATGGGGTGTTAGGGGAGGGGGATCTGGGAAAAAGGCCCACGCACAAGTTGCACCCTTAAATCAAGTATGGTATGAGAATAATTGTTAGTATTGAATTGTATTCCACAGTCTGAGAAGGTTATTTCAAGGTAATGAATAACTCGTGTGGAGGTGCACCCCTGAGAGTAAAATATATCAATAGAAAAAGGGGGAAGAAAAAGTACTCTCCTTTGTTTGGGGGCACGCTTTTGTAGAAAAAATTCTAATGAGTAGTAATTTAGTTAAGTTAAAACGTAACTTTTAATAGAATATTTAGTAAAAAAGTGGTTTAAAGACAAAAATCAAAAAACACAAACAGACTACACATAACATATAAGATTGGTTATTATAACCAATTAGACGGCTCAAGGGAGTCCCGTCACCAAGATGCTGACGTTAGATATAATTAGATATACCAGTAATACATTTGTAAATGGAAAATAGGCCTATATTTTAGTAAAACCTCGGTGGGTAGGTCTATTTTTTTACTGGTATAAATCAAAAAAAAATTTTTTTAGCGAAATGGAAAAAAACACATTTGTTTTGGTCCACACCAATTATTGTATGGTGTGTACCCACATGCACAATTCAAGATTGAAAAAAGTTTTGCTTTGTATAATCAATTTTGACACAAAATAATCTTGAATTTAAATGCAAACAGTAAAGCGGTGGTAGCCACAACTCTGTCAATTGTCTACACAAATGGAGCAAGCATATAGTGGTAATAACTCAGTCTCTGATTCATGGAGCCAGATATATGGCAGAAAAGGGTGATAAAGTGACTGAGCATCTGCTGTCCCTTGCCCCTGGACAAGGTGCCCTGTTGGTATAATGCCAGAGCAGGGTCTAGCCGAGACCCAAAGGGTAGGGTTGAGAGTGCTGCTGAAAGAAAAAGTGTACTGGGAGTATTAGGTTAAAGTGTGAAAAGAGGCGACTTATATCAGGTGGATTTTAGTAGGCTGCTGCTTCCCATATATCAATGCATTGATGGGAAGTGAGCGGTACACACCACCAGATAACGTTAGGGGATAGTAAGGGATGGCTCCTACTCCTCCATGCAGGAAGTATGGTGCCCTGTTGCGCAAAAGACAGTGCAGGGTCCTCTCAAATCCTACATGCAGTATGAGGGAAATCCCTGAGAAAATGGCAAGGAGACAGAGGTAACAGAGATAATAAGGATATCGTCATCAGATGGTATACATTTTCATAGATTCAGTACACAATGTTACGTCCACAAAATCTAGACATATGTTCTCCAGCGGCAATTAGAGTATATATGCTGACTGGCAATCACTTCTGGTAAGCGGTATGTGCATACAGTCTAATAGCGGTAATGGGTATGTCTGCCAAGCAGCGGTGGCTATGGCTACACAGATCGGTGTGGCTAGCACCGCTTACCTGCTTGCAGGAGGGCTCCGAGTCCTCAGTGAGCCCTCGGCATGTGTCCTGAACGGCGCGTGTATCGGCGTCACTGTCAGCCGGCGCCTCAGGTAGCAGTGAGCAAACAGCTGTTTCGCAATAGAGCTTCGTCAGTGCTGACGTGTGGGTCCCACGTCAGTGTATTTATTAGCTGCCCCTGTTATTGGCTAATGCCTGTGGGCGTATCTGAATAAAATTAGGGAGTGTGTGTTGCATGGCTTATTGTGACTACGAAATGGAGCAAAGCATAATAAGTGCTATAGTATGGTGTAGGAAGCGCATGTTTAGCGGTCACTGAAAAAAGAGAGAAGGTGATCCCTGGTATATATTAATAATTGCGCAAAATAAGTGTATCGGAGAAAACTTAATATCTGTTTATAATTGTGCTTAATATACATATGCGCTAGAAATGAAAAAACGGAAAAAAACGGAAGAAAACTGGAAAAACTTTGTACAGGTTACATGAAAAAATGTACCCTGAGTATAAGGGAAGAATTAATTACAATAGTAGTAATGTGTAATTATACGTGACAATGGAGAAATATATTGCAGCAGCAATATATTGTCTATCTATGTTTATATACGCGTGGTTGTACAGATGCTGTAATTTGATAAAGTTTAATTTAATGATAGCCACGTAATTGGTATGAGGTCAGGCATTTTATATAATATATATACGTTGCCTGTGAGCACAGAGAGGATCGCTGGATAAATTTATGAAGTAAAAATACAAAGATACAATTGCCCATGGTTGGGAGATACATTAAAAGGAAAAAAAGGGGGTGAAAAAAAGGAAAACCAACAAAGTGAATAGCCGGTACATGCAAAGTATCAAAATAGAGGAGCTATAAAATTGCTGTATGTATTAGCGAACTGTTATCCAAGTAACTTGGTCTTTTATTATAATAATGATCAATAAGGGGGATATGTCAAATTACCAGAAGCTAACGCAGTAATAACGCATAGGTATTAAGACTATGTTGGGGATATTAATACATGTAAGTTTCTCTATGCGGGTATGTTTATAGGGAAAAGATGGCATTATCATAGCAATATCATTGATGAATTACACGCCTGACAGAGCTGATAAAGAGAGGGAAACTAAGTCCTTCAGTTTAGCGTTAAATAATTAATTAATTAAGGTAATGCTTGGTAAGGAGGAAAGGGGAACAGAAGAAAGTGTGGGGTGATTAAATGTAAATAGAAATTAAACTGTCACTGAATTGGTGTTGGGAAAATATAGATGGTGTGTAGTGATGTTAAATGGTGTTGTGTAGGTGAGACTAGTAGTGGAGTACAGTGTGGGGAGTATTAATGTGTGTATGTGTATTGGTGAAGATATTGTGTCTATATTAAGTGAATTGAAATAATTAAATGAATTGGAAAGGTGTGTAAACTATAGGGATAATGCTAGAACGTGACCGTGAATTTATATAGTGAATCCTATTGCTGGAGGTGATGGTGATAAATATGTGGGAGGCATTGATTAGTAAAAAAATTAAAATATAAAAAGTAGAAAGGGGGGAAGGGGGGGGGGGAAAGATAATGGAGGGAAAGAAATTGGTATGAGTGGGTGATACATGTATTATTACAGGGAATAGTCGGCATAGAGCAATGTTGAATAAGCAGAAAGCTAAATGGTAGTTTTAATGCATCTCAAAATTTGGGGTGATACGTGTTTTAGAGAAAAGAATTATAGCTGGTATATTCATTTAGGCCATTGGGAACCACAGTATTGAGATCAAATATCCATCTACTTTCTTTTTTGAGGAGTTCTTGAGTAAGATTTCCTCCTCTTATCCCAAGTCGAATTTGTTCGAGTCCAAAGGCCTTCAGATCTTTGGGATTGCCTTCATGTTCTTTGAGAAAGTGGCGGGCCACTGATGTAAGTTTTTTGAAATTCGTGGTATCCTTTTGGGCATTTCTGATGTTCCCAATGTGTTCTAGTACTCTGTTTTTGAGGGCCCTGGTGGTCATGCCCACATATTTCAAATCACATGGGCAGGTGAGGCAGTAAATCACTCCCATAGTACTGCAACTCATAAATTGTTGGATTGCATGTTTTTTACCGTATCTGTCAGTAATTTGTTCTTTTTTCTGTATATATGGACATGCTTTGCAATTTCTGCATGGAAAAGTTCCTTTTAGTCGTGGTTTGTTCTTAGGGGTTCCTATATAGTGGCTTTTTACCAAGGTGTCCCTTAGGTTCCTTGATCTTCTCCAGCTGAATGCCGGTTTGTCAGGTAGCGCCTTCTTGAGGTCACGATCGTTTTTTAAGATGTACCAATGTTTGCCGATGATATTTTGAAGTTCTTTCCACTCCTTGCAGTATTCTGTGACAAACCTAAGGGCAGATGTTTCACTGTTGAGTTCTGTTTTCTTTTTTGGAAAGATAAGGTCCTCTCTTCTTGTTTTTAAAGCAATGGATCTTGCTTTCTTGATACTTCTCCTACTGTAGCCTCTCTCCATTAGACGTTTCATGAGTTCATTACTTTTGATGTTGAAAGTTTCTCTACTGGAACAGTTCCTCCTTAATCTCAAAAATTCCCCCTTTGGGAGGTTTTTGATGGTAGGGGGAAAGTGTGAGCTATCACAGTGGAGAAGGCTGTTAGTAGCTGTTTCTTTACGAAACAATTCTGTGTGGATGTAGTCATCGGTGCCCCGGAAGATGTATAGATCAAGAAAAGTCGCATTACTCTCACTGATGTTAAATGTAAGTTTTAGGTTCAGGTGGTTGTTGTTAAGTACCGAGATAAAATCCAGGAGGTCTGCTTTTGGACCCTGCCAAATCATTAAAATATCATCGATATACCTCAGCCATGTTGTTATTTGGCTGGTATATCTTTCGTTGGCTTCTGAGAAGACAGACTCTCTCTCCCACCATCCGAGGAACAGGTTGGCATACGTGGGCGCACAAGCCGCGCCCATCGCTGTCCCCCGGACCTGGAGAAAGAATCTGTCATTAAAAGTAAAATAGTTTTTCTTCAGTATGAACTCCAAAAGTGTAAGTAAAAGTTCATTGAAGTCATTGGTGCCTTCTGAAGCAAGGAAGTATCTGATAGCTGCAAGGCCCTGGTCATGATGGATGCTCGTGTATAGGGACTCCACGTCCAGTGTCACTAGATATTGATCTTTTTCCAAGATCACATCGTCCAATCTTCTGAGTACATCACTTGTATCCTGTACATAGGAGGCTAGTGAGAGTACGTGATGTCTTAGATGATGGTCACAGAACACACTTGCCTGTTCAGAGAGGCCCCCTATGCCCGACACAATTGGTCTTCCGGGTGGTCTTGCTAAGTTCTTATGTACCTTAGGCAACATATAAAAAGTCGGTACTTTTGGATGTTCCACACTCAGAAATTTCAGCTCGCTTTTAGTAATGGTACCAGTTTTGAAAGCCTGTTCAATTATCCTGTTGTAATAGATTCTGTAGTTGTCTGTAGGGTTGAATGTCAATTGTTGATAGCACGACTTGTCCTGAAGTTGGCGTAGTGCCTCAGTGAGGTATAATTCTCTGGGCCAAAGTACAATGTTACCACCTTTGTCGGCCTGTTTTACTATTACATCATCCCAGCTTTTAATGTCTCGTAAGGCCTCCCATTCTTCTTGTAAGAGATTTTTACTGGTGTAATGTCTGGGTCTAGTAACATATAGTTGGTCCATTTCTTCAGATACCAGTTCCAGGAAGATCTTTACCTCTGGACAGATGTTACTTGATGGATAGAATGTACTTTTTCTTTTTAAGATTTCCCTGGAGTCAGTCTGGATAGTCTGCCCAATCTCAGATTCTTCGGCTAGTTCCTCCAATATTTGCAATGCGGACTCTTCTTCTTCTGTGAGGGGTATTGGCGAGGAGATGTTAGTCCTGGGGTTTGCTGTTCCGGACTCATTTGTTTGATGATCGGAAAAAAATTTTTTTAGGAGAAGTTTCCTCCCAAAAAGTTGTAGGTCCTTTTCCCATTGGAATCTGTTAAAAGATATTTCAGGGGAGAAAGATAGACCTTTGCCAAGGACTATTTCTTGTATTGGAGATATTTGTCGGTCGGAGAGATTGATCACTTTTAACTGTGGGTCATTTGGGGTCAAAATTTCTTCTGGAAGCGAGGAGATTGCCTCTCGGGTTCTAGAGTACCCCATGTTCTCCAGTTTCCTCTCCCTTTTCCTTTTCTTCCCCCTCCGTAGTCTCCTCTTGTAGGGTTCCGATATCTGTTTTTGGAGGAGGGGCCTCTCTCTAAAAAAGAAGCCGAGGAAGTTGATTCCAGGGAACCTGGTATCTGTGGTGACACGTCTTCGGTTTCAGAGAAGTCAGTGTCAGAGGAGCTTTGTTCTGTGAAGTATCTACGTCCCTTAGTTTGGCGTGCGTTGGTCCACCTAAAGATATTCCCACTTGAAAAATCTTTTTTGTCTCTGATAAATTTATTTTTCTTTCTGACGATTAACTCGTCTTCGTATTTGTTGAGATCTTCCTTTTGTTTCTCAAAAGTGTGTTGGAAGGCAGTGTCCTTCTCCCAGACTTCTAGGGTCGTACCCAATTCTTCAATTTCTTTCTCAACTTTGTTCATTAATAGCATATTGTGTTTATAGAGAACATTCATTAATTCATTTGAACATTTCAGGAGGCAAGATTCCCATTCTGTTTTCAGAGTGTCTGTTGCCAGTTCGAATGTGGGAAAAAGTTTAGGGCGGAGTCCGCGGGGTACTAATTTTTGTTTTAGGTAATTCTCAAGTGTAGTGACTTCCCATTTGAGACGTATCTGTTTCTGTAGGAGTAATCTCAATTTATGAATATCATCGTTCCAGTTATTGTATCCCGTGGCATCTGATACATTCGTAGGGAAAATGTTGTTTAAATCTTCTCCAATGTCACGTTTAGTGGTAAGTTCTTTCCGTAAATTAAAGGCCATGCCAGAAGGCTGTCTGTGTTGATGGTCAAAAAACACGCTTGAAAATAAGTTCCTAAAGAAATAGGGTGGGTGTAGAGCTGTGCAAGCGGACAAAGATTTGAGACAAAACTCAAAAAAGTTGCATGGGGTGTTAGGGGAGGGGGATCTGGGAAAAAGGCCCACGCACAAGTTGCACCCTTAAATCAAGTATGGTATGAGAATAATTGTTAGTATTGAATTGTATTCCACAGTCTGAGAAGGTTATTTCAAGGTAATGAATAACTCGTGTGGAGGTGCACCCCTGAGAGTAAAATATATCAATAGAAAAAGGGGGAAGAAAAAGTACTCTCCTTTGTTTGGGGGCACGCTTTTGTAGAAAAAATTCTAATGAGTAGTAATTTAGTTAAGTTAAAACGTAACTTTTAATAGAATATTTAATAAAAAAGTGGTTTAAAGACAAAAATCAAAAAACACAAACAGACTACACATAACATATAAGATTGGTTATTATAACCAATTAGACGGCTCAAGGGAGTCCCGTCACCAAGATGCTGACGTTAGATATAATTAGATATACCAGTAATACATTTGTAAATGGAAAATAGGCCTATATTTTAGTAAAACCTCGGTGGGTAGGTCTATTTTTTTACTGGTATAAATCAAAAAAAAATTTTTTTAGCGAAATGGAAAAAAACACATTTGTTTTGGTCCACACCAATTATTGTATGGTGTGTACCCACATGCACAATTCAAGATTGAAAAAAGTTTTGCTTTGTATAATCAATTTTGACACAAAATAATCTTGAATTTAAATGCAAACAGTAAAGCGGTGGTAGCCACAACTCTGTCAATTGTCTACACAAATGGAGCAAGCATATAGTGGTAATAACTCAGTCTCTGATTCATGGAGCCAGATATATGGCAGAAAAGGGTGATAAAGTGACTGAGCATCTGCTGTCCCTTGCCCCTGGACAAGGTGCCCTGTTGGTATAATGCCAGAGCAGGGTCTAGCCGAGACCCAAAGGGTAGGGTTGAGAGTGCTGCTGAAAGAAAAAGTGTACTGGGAGTATTAGGTTAAAGTGTGAAAAGAGGCGACTTATATCAGGTGGATTTTAGTAGGCTGCTGCTTCCCATATATCAATGCATTGATGGGAAGTGAGCGGTACACACCACCAGATAACGTTAGGGGATAGTAAGGGATGGCTCCTACTCCTCCATGCAGGAAGTATGGTGCCCTGTTGCGCAAAAGACAGTGCAGGGTCCTGCCAAATCCTACATGCAGTATGAGGGAAATCCCTGAGAAAATGGCAAGGAGACAGAGGTAACAGAGATAATAAGGATATCGTCATCAGATGGTATACATTTTCATAGATTCAGTACACAATGTTACGTCCACAAAATCTAGACATATGTTCTCCAGCGGCAATTAGAGTATATATGCTGACTGGCAATCACTTCTGGTAAGCGGTATGTGCATACAGTCTAATAGCGGTAATGGGTATGTCTGCCAAGCAGCGGTGGCTATGGCTACACAGATCGGTGTGGCTAGCACCGCTTACCTGCTTGCAGGCGGGCTCCGAGTCCTCAGTGAGCCCTCGGCATGTGTCCTGAACGGCGCGTGTATCGGCGTCACTGTCAGCCGGCGCCTCAGGTAGCAGTGAGCAAACAGCTGTTTCGCAATAGAGCTTCGTCAGTGCTGACGTGTGGGTCCCACGTCAGTGTATTTATTAGCTGCCCCTGTTATTGGCTAATGCCTGTGGGCGTATCTGAATAAAATTAGGGAGTGTGTGTTGCATGGCTTATTGTGACTACGAAATGGAGCAAAGCATAATAAGTGCTATAGTATGGTGTAGGAAGCGCATGTTTAGCGGTCACTGAAAAAAGAGAGAAGGTGATCCCTGGTATATATTAATAATTGCGCAAAATAAGTGTATCGGAGAAAACTTAATATCTGTTTATAATTGTGCTTAATATACATATGCGCTAGAAATGAAAAAACGGAAGAAAACTGGAAAAACTTTGTACAGGTTACATGAAAAAATGTACCCTGAGTATAAGGGAAGAATTAATTACAATAGTAGTAATGTGTAATTATACGTGACAATGGAGAAATATATTGCAGCAGCAATATATTGTCTATCTATGTTTATATACGCGTGGTTGTACAGATGCTGTAATTTGATAAAGTTTAATTTAATGATAGCCACGTAATTGGTATGAGGTCAGGCATTTTATATAATATATATACGTTGCCTGTGAGCACAGAGAGGATCGCTGGATAAATTTATGAAGTAAAAATACAAAGATACAATTGCCCATGGTTGGGAGATACATTAAAAGGAAAAAAAGGGGGTGAAAAAAAGGAAAAGCAACAAAGTGAATAGCCGGTACATGCAAAGTATCAAAATAGAGGAGCTATAAAATTGCTGTATGTATAAGTGAACTGTTATCCAAGTAACTTGGTCTTTTATTATAATAATGATCAATAAGGGGGATATGTCAAATTACCAGAAGCTAACGCAGTAATAACGCATAGGTATTAAGACTATGTTTGGGATATTAATACATGTAAGTTTCTCTATGCGGGTATGTTTATAGGGAAAAGATGGCATTATCATAGCAATATCATTGATGAATTACACGCCTGACAGAGCTGATAAAGAGAGGGAAACTAAGTCCTTCAGTTTAGCGTTAAATAATTAATTAATTAAGGTAATGCTTGGTAAGGAGGAAAGGGGAACAGAAGAAAGTGTGGGGTGATTAAATGTAAATAGAAATTAAACTGTCACTGAATTGGTGTTGGGAAAATATAGATGGTGTGTAGTGATGTTAAATGGTGTTGTGTAGGTTAGACTAGTAGTGGAGTACAGTGTGGGGAGTATTAATGTGTGTATGTGTATTGGTGAAGATATTGTGTCTATATTAAGTGAATTGAAATAATTAAATGAATTGTAAAGGTGTGTAAACTATAGGGATAATGCTAGAACGTGACCGTGAATTTATATAGTGAAACGTCTAATGGAGAGAGGCTACAGTAGAAGTATCAAGAAAGCAAGATCCATTGCTTTAAAAACAAGAAGAGAGGACCTTATCTTTCCAAAAAAGAAAACAGAACTCAACAGTGAAACATCTGCCCTTAGGTTTGTCACAGAATACTGCAAAGAGTGGAAAGAACTTCAAAATATCATCGGCAAACATTGGTACATCTTAAAAAACGATCGTGACCTCAAGAAGGCGCTACCTGACAAACCGGCATTCAGCTGGAGAAGATCAAGGAACCTAAGGGACACCTTGGTAAAAAGCCACTATATAGGAACCCCTAAGAACAAACCATGACTAAAAGGAACTTTTCCATGCAGAAATTGCAAAGCATGTCCATATATACAGAAAAAAGAACAAATTACTGACAGATACGGTAAAAAACATGCAATCCAACAATTTATGAGTTGCAGTACTATGGGAGTGATTTACTGCCTCACCTGCCCATGTGATTTGAAATATGTGGGCATGACCACCAGGGCCCTCAAAAACAGAGTACTAGAACACATTGGGAACATCAGAAATGCCCAAAAGGATACCACGAATTTCAAAAAACTTACATCAGTGGCCCGCCACTTTCTCAAAGAACATGAAGGCAATCCCAAAGATCTGAAGGCCTTTGGACTCGAACAAATTCGACTTGGGATAAGAGGAGGAAATCTTACTCAAGAACTCCTCAAAAAAGAAAGTAGATGGATATTTGATCTCAATACTGTGGTTCCCAATGGCCTAAATGAATATACCAGCTATAATTCTTTTCTCTAAAACACGTATCACCCCAAATTTTGAGATGCATTAAAACTACCATTTAGCTTTCTGCTTATTCAACATTGCTCTATGCCGACTATTCCCTGTAATAATACATGTATCACCCACTCATACCAATTTCTTTCCCTCCATTATCTTTCCCCCCCCCCTTCCCCCCTTTCTACTTTTTATATTTTAATTTTTTTACTAATCAATGCCTCCCACATATTTATCACCATCACCTCCAGCAATAGGATTCACTATATAAATTCACGGTCACGTTCTAGCATTATCCCTATAGTTTACACACCTTTACAATTCATTTAATTATTTCAATTCACTTAATATAGACACAATATCTTCACCAATACACATACACACATTAATACTCCCCACACTGTACTCCACTACTAGTCTCACCTACACAACACCATTTAACATCACTACACACCATCTATATTTTCCCAACACCAATTCAGTGACAGTTTAATTTCTATTTACATTTAATCACCCCACACTTTCTTCTGTTCCCCTTTCCTACTTACCAAGCATTACCTTAATTAATTAATTATTTAATGCTAAACTGAAGGACTTAGTTTCCTTCTCTTTATCAGCTCTGTCAGGCGTGTAATTCATCAATGATATTGCTATGATAATGCCATCTTTTCCCTATAAACATACCCGCATAGAGAAACTTACATGTATTAATATCCCCAACATAGTCTTAATACCTATGCGTTATTACTGCGTTAGCTTCTGGTAATTTGACATATCCCCCTTATTGATCATTATTATAATAAAAGACCAAGTTACTTGGATAACAGTTCACTAATACATACAGCAATTTTATAGCTCCTCTATTTTGATACTTTGCATGTACCGGCTATTCACTTTGTTGCTTTTCCTTTTTTTCACCCCCTTTTTTTCCTTTTAATGTATCTCCCAACCATGGGCAATTATATCTTTGTATTTTTACTTCATAAATTTATCCAGCGATCCTCTCTGTGCTCACAGGCAACGTATATATATTATATAAAATGCCTGACCTCATACCAATTACGTGGCTATCATTAAATTAAACTTTATCAAATTACAGCATCTGTACAACCACGCGTATATAAACATAGATAGACAATATATTGCTGCTGCAATATATTTCTCCATTGTCACGTATAATTACACATTACTACTATTGTAATTATTCTTCCCTTATACTCAGGGTACATTTTTTCATGTAACCTGTACAAAGTTTTTCCAGTTTTCTTCCGTTTTTTTCCGTTTTTTCATTTCTAGCGCATATGTATATTAAGCACAATTATAAACAGATATTAAGTTTTCTCCGATACACTTATTTTGCGCAATTATTAATATATACCAGGGATCACCTTCTCTCTTTTTTCAGTGACCGCTAAACATGCGCTTCCTACACCATACTATAGCACTTATTATGCTTTGCTCCATTTCGTAGTCACAATAAGCCATGCAACACACACTCCCTAATTTTATTCAGATACGCCCACAGGCATTAGCCAATAACAGGGGCAGCTAATAAATACACTGACGTGGGACCCACACGTCAGCACTGACGAAGCTCTATTGCGAAACAACTGTTTGCTCACTGCTACCTGAGGCGCCGGCTGACAGTGACGCCGATACACGCGCCGTTCAGGACACATGCCGAGGGCTCACTGAGGACTCGGAGCCCTCCTGCAAGCAGGTAAGCGGTGCTAGCCACACCGATCTGTGTAGCCATAGCCACCGCTGCTTGGCAGACATACCCATTACCGCTATTAGACTGTATGCACATACCGCTTACCAGAAGTGATTGCCAGTCAGCATATATACTCTAATTGCCGCTGGAGAACATATGTCTAGATTTTGTGGACGTAACATTGTGTACTGAATCTATGAAAATGTATACCATCTGATGACGATATCCTTATTATCTCTGTTACCTCTGTCTCCTTGCCATTTTCTCAGGGATTTCCCTCATACTGCATGTAGGATTTGGCAGGACCCTGCACTGTCTTTTGCGCAACAGGGCACCATACTTCCTGCATGGAGGAGTAGGAGCCATCCCTTACTATCCCCTAACGTTATCTGGTGGTGTGTACCGCTCACTTCCCATCAATGCATTGATATATGGGAAGCAGCAGCCTACTAAAATCCACCTGATATAAGTCGCCTCTTTTCACACTTTAACCTAATACTCCCAGTACACTTTTTCTTTCAGCAGCACTCTCAACCCTACCCTTTGGGTCTCGGCTAGACCCTGCTCTGGCATTATACCAACAGGGCACCTTGTCCAGGGGCAAGGGACAGCAGATGCTCAGTCACTTTATCACCCTTTTCTGCCATATATCTGGCTCCATGAATCAGAGACTGAGTTATTACCACTATATGCTTGCTCCATTTGTGTAGACAATTGACAGAGTTGTGGCTACCACCGCTTTACTGTTTGCATTTAAATTCAAGATTATTTTGTGTCAAAATTGATTATACAAAGCAAAACTTTTTTCAATCTTGAATTGTGCATGTGGGTACACACCATACAATAATTGGTGTGGACCAAAACAAATGTGTTTTTTTCCATTTCGCTAAAAAAAATTTTTTTTGATTTATACCAGTAAAAAAATAGACCTACCCACCGAGGTTTTACTAAAATATAGGCCTATTTTCCATTTACAAATGTATTACTGGTATATCTAATTATATCTAACGTCAGCATCTTGGTGACGGGACTCCCTTGAGCCGTCTAATTGGTTATAATAACCAATCTTATATGTTATGTGTAGTCTGTTTGTGTTTTTTGATTTTTGTCTTTAAACCACTTTTAAACTAAATATTCTATTAAAAGTTACGTTTTAACTTAACTAAATTACTACTCATTAGAATTTTTTCTACAAAAGCGTGCCCCCAAACAAAGGAGAGTACTTTTTCTTCCCCCTTTTTCTATCATTGCAAAGATGTCTAAGTTTATTGGGGATGATGTCCTCCACTATAGGGATTGTTCCATGGTCACAGTGGAGAATGAGAACTTTCCAATGGACAATCCTTACACTTCTAAAGAAAAAGACTATCAGGACTCAGAAGATAAATCTGTCCTTAAGGGTAAGAAAGTCTCTTTCCTGGTGGACAAACAGAGCATTGATAGACAGAGGGACATCCTTAAAGTCTCCGAATTTTCGGGTAATTACAACCGACGCAAGTCAGTCAGGCTGGGGGGCCCATTGCGAGGGAGAAGCAGACCAAGGGGCGTGGTCAAAAGAAGAGAGTGTGAATTTGTCAAATTGGAGAGAAGCCGAAGCCGTATGGAGAGCGGTGATGGCTTTTTTCTCAGAGAATCAGAAAGACACACTTGAGAATCTTCTCCGACAATACTTCAGTGGTAGCATATATAAACCACCAGGGAGGAACCAGGAGCAAGTCACTCATGGAGGTGGGCTCAAAGATTCTAAGCTGGGAAGAAGAGAATTTGAATTCCGTGACAGCCATTTATGTGCCAGGAAAATAGAATGTCTTAGCAGATTTCCTCAGTCGGAACGAAATTCTTCCTGGAGAATGGGAGCTAAATGGAAGAATCTTCAAAGAGGTGACCGACCGTTTCGGCACACCAGAGGTAGACCTGATGGCCACACATCTGAACAAAAAGGTGAAAACCTACTTCTCCAGATATGATCTTCCACAGACCTCAGCAGTAGACACTTTCTCCATCCAATGGACATGTTGACTAGGTTATGTGTTTCCCCCATTTCCTTTGATACACAAGGTCCTAAAGGAAATCATGGACGACAAGATACAGGTGATAATAATCCTTCCGTTTTAGCCCCGAAGGGCATGGTTTTCGACGGTACTGAGGCTAGCGGTGCTAGATCCATGGACCCTGCCAGCAGTTCCAGATCTTCTATTGCAAGGACAGATATGGCATCCAGATCCAGCAGCCTTAGCTTTAACGGCGTGGAAATTGAATGGAACCATCTGAAACAAAAGGGTCTCTCAGACCAGGTGATCTCATTATTACTTCAAGCTAGAAAGAAAGTATCTACTGTGGCTTATTACAGAGTATGGCACACCTTTATCAACTGGAGAGGGTCGAAGGAGGCAATACAGGAAGTCCCAACTTCTGAAGTTCTACAATTTCTACACAAGTGGTTTGTGGATGGATTGGCCAATTCGACATTGAAAGTACAGATTTCGGCCTTAAGTGTATTGTTAGAGAGGAAGTTGGCAGAGGAACAACTGACCATCAGATTTTGCAACACAATAAAAAGAATGAGACCCCCGATAAGATCTCTAGTGGCCTCTTGGAACTTGAATCTGTTACTGAAAGCTTTGATGAAGCCTCCTTTTAAACCATTGAATGAGATTTCACTGAAATATTTAACCTGGAAAACTGTATTCTTGGTTGCTATTACCTCAGCGAGGAGAGTGAGCAAACTGCAAACTCTCTGGGCAGAAGAGCCTTACCTGAAAGTTTTGTCAGATAGGATTGTCCTAAGAACTAATCCTTATTTCCTTCCTAAAGTTGTTTCTGAGTTCTATCTCAATTAAGAGATTTCGTTACCTACGTTCTACCCCGAACCCAAAGACAAGGAGGAAGAAGCTTTGCATCATTTGGATGTCGTAAGAAGTATTACTACATACTTGGGGGGGAACGGAAGAAGTCAGGAAACTAAAAAGTTTATTTGTAATCCCAGACGGAGCTAGAAGAGGATTGACTCCTACCAAGCAAACTATCTCAAGGTGGATAAGGGAAGTCATCTCATTTGTATATAAAATGGAAGGAAAATAAGTCCCGGCTATCGTTACGGCACACTCCACTAGGGCTACTGCTACATCATGGGCGTTGAAGGCGATGGCTTCAATCAAGGACTTGTGCGACGCTGCTACATAGTCCTCAAGTCATACGTTTTCTATGACACTATGAGCTAAATGTGTCTGCACCTCGATTCGGAGGAAGAGTTCTTTATGTAATACAGGGGTGGGGAACCTCCGGCTTGCGGGCCGGATACGGCCCCCGCACCCTGTTTGTCCGGCTTGTCGCCCACCCGCCCGCCCCACAGTACTACTGGAGCCGAGGGGAAGGGAGCGCATCGCGCATCTCTCCTTCCCCTTCCCCTCCCTGTGTCACTGTTACTGGGCTCTCAGCCAATCATAGCTCGCGGGCTGGCAGCCAATCAGGAGCCAGCCCGCGAGGTATGATTGGCTGGTGGCCCGGACACAGTGAAGCCGGGAAGGATAGACGCGCGATGCGTTCCCCGACCCTCGTCCACCGTCTCCCGCCCCCCCCCCCCACCCCGTCCACCGTCTCCCGCCCCCCGAAGAGATAGCTGGGACCCCCGCCCCACGAAGAAGAAGCAGCAGCAGCGGGGGAGGAGAGGAAACCCAGACACCATAACAGTGAGTTACTTGTGCTGCTGCTGGCTTCTGGCACTGTGGGCTGTGGGGGCATATGTGTGGCACTATGGGGGCATATCTGTGTGGGAATATCTGGCACTGGGGGCATATCTGGCACTGGGGGTATAACTAGCGCTGAGGGGGCATATGTGTGGCATTGTGGGGGCATAACTAGCACTGTGGGGGGCATATGTGTGGCATTGTGGGGGCATAACTAACACTGTGGGGGCATATGTGTGGCATTATTGGGGCATATCTGGCATTGGGGGCATAACTAGCACTGTGGGGGCATATGTGTGGCATTATTGGGGCATATCTGGCATTGGGGCATAACTAGCACTGTGGGGGCATATCTGGCACTGGGGGTATAACTAGCGCTGAGGGGGCATATGTGTGGCATTGTGGGGGCATAACTAGCACTGTGGGGGGCATATGTGTGGCATTGTGGGGGCATAACTAACACTGTGGGGGCATATGTGTGGCATTATTGGGGCATATCTGGCATTGGGGGCATAACTAGCACTGTGGGGGCATATGTGTGGCATTATTGGGGCATATCTGGCATTGGGGCATAACTAGCACTGTGGGGGCATATGTGTGGCATTATTGGGGCATATCTGGCATTGGGGGCATAACTAGCACTGTGGGGGCATATGTGTGGCATTGGGGCATAACTAGCACTGTGGGGGCATATGTGTGGCACTGTGGGGGCATATCTGGCATATGTGTGGCACTGTGGGGGCATATCTGGCACTGCGGGGCATATATGTGGGGTACTGGGGCATACCTAGCACTGTGGGGGGCATAACTGGCACTGGGGGTAAAAGTTTTGTCATGTAGCCACTTGTGTCATATGACCATGCCCCTGACCATGCCCATTTTTCGCAGCACAGTACCACTAAGTCATTTTTTCGACTTGCACCATTATTAATGATTAAGCAGTAATATGGGCGGGTGGGCAGTTGATTAAGCAGTAATATAGGCGGGCGGGCGGCTGATGCATTAATTAGACAGCCCTGGTGTCTCTGCCAACGTGTATATGCTGCTTTCCATGTGTATAATGCCCACATGTATATGCCGCTACCCGTGTGTATAATGCCCACATGTATATGCTGCTTCCTGTGTGTATAATGCCCACATGTATATGCCGCTGCCCATGTGTAATTTTTGAGTTGATAATTTTTATATGGCCCCCAAAGGGTTTTAAAATTTTCCAAATGGCCCTCGGTAGAAAAAAGGTTCCCCACCCCTGATGTAATAGATGATTAAAATCTTTACAAAAACTTGAATTTGGCCTTCCCTTGTATTTTTAGCTTTAGTATTTCCCAATGTGAAGGCTGCCATGGGATCGTAGAAGAAAACATTGGATTATACTCACCGATAATTCCTTTTCTTCTTAGAGACCATGGCAGCCATTATTTGCCTTCCCTTATGACACCAGAGGAGGGGAGGAGCAGGGATTTATACCCAAGAGGGGAGGAGCCTGGGGAAAAGTAACCTGTCTAACTACAAGGAATGGGATGAAATCCCAATGTGAAGGCTGCCATGGTTTCTAAGAAGAAAAGGAATTATCGGTGAGCATAATCCGATGTTATTTGTTCGGTATGTGATTTGCCATTAGGCTTTGTGTACTGTATGTGTTGGCACAATGCCGTATTGTGTTTAGGTTGGCACTAGTGCATGGTTATTCTTGGGTGCTAGCCCATAGGGTTGTGGTAAGCAGTCTGGCCCCATTAAAGGTAGGCTGCATTAAGTCAGCATATTCAGCACAATCATGATGATTCCACAAGTGACAATGATGACCATCCACTGAAACTAGTTTAGGCCTTCTATTGCCAGTGGTTTGTGTTTCCCATTTTCCTCACAGAGGTTAAATACATCCTCTTCTTTTATAGAATTATTTGGTCACTGAGCACAGACCAGAGTTCCAGGACCATCACATGAAGCTTCATGGACGGTCTGAAGATGAAAGGAATGGTTGTGTGAGGTTGGTACCAGATACACCTGCATGGTAGCAGATACACTCCCAGCATATCATACAATACTTTCTTAATTTATAATAATCAATAAAAAAAATAGATAAATTCAAGATGTTCGATGGAACAGAGCGATTAACGGCAGACCGCATGTGCTGTGTTTGGAATGTACATGCACATAGATGTCACTGCGTACCCGCACATAATAAGTATGGCTCCACAATTCAAAATTCAATCTCTACACAAGTTAAAGAAAATGCCTATAAAATTTATTATCGCTGGTACTTGGTGCCTGTTAGACTAAACAGAATATACAGTTCTGCTTCACCTCTATGCTGGAGAGGTTGTGGAGAGTCCAGCAGCTTTTTACACATTTGGTGGACTTGCCCTAAAATTGTAGATTATTGGGAAGAAGTGGCAAATTTGTTGGGTAAAGTGTTACTTACTAAAATTGATAGGGAACCATGGTCCTTTCTTTTGGGACATCCAATAGCTTTTCTAGACCCACCGTTAGAAAAATGAGCATCCCAGATACTTAGCGCTGCTAGGTGTCTAGTTGCCTCACACTGGAAAAATCTGGACCCCTCTTCCCCTCAAACATTAACAAATAAGATATGGTTTGAAGCTTCAATGGAGAAGATAACCGCATTCCTACAGAACAAATCCATAAAATGTATTTAAATATGGAATCCTTGGTTTGACTATACCCAATCTCTGTGGCAGAAAAAACACTGACCATCTTGAAAGTTATGTAATCTAATTCTAAATTGAGACCTCTTCCGTGGTAATTCTTTAAAATTCCTTTCAAAACTTCTTTCTACCTTTCAAATACTCCCAGGCAAAACCATTAATTTATTAAATTCATTAAACTTAATTTTTTTTAATTTTTCCTTCTATATTATTCACCTTTAAAATTTAAACTATCTCCTATATATTTGGCTACATCTGTCACTCAAAGTGGGTGTCTGTGTCTATAACGCTCTGTTCCTGGACTTTCCTCTTAATGTGTGATTGCCTTCATCTGTGCTGAACACCTTTCTGAGAAATTAACCTGTTTAAAACAGGTGATGGCAATCATACATTAAGGGGAAGTCTAGAAACAGCATTGTGTCCCTCCTAGAGAGGGTCATGTTGGGAGGTATGTGACAGAGAACCAGCCCAGTGAGCCCACAGACAGTGCCAGACACCCACTGCCTTCCCATGTTGCCCAGCACTGCTACTCCACAGCCACAAGGTGAGCGCCCCCCTCCCGCGATTTGCGGCAAAACCTCCCCCCCCCTCCCGCGATTCGCGGCAAACACACCGGCTCCCCCGCGACCCCCCCTACCGCGATTCGCAGCAAAAACACCCCCGCGACCCCCCCTCCCGCGATTCGCTGCAAAAAGAACCCCCCCACGACCTCTCCCGGAATTCGCGGCATAACCACCACCCCGCGACCCCCCCCTCCCGCGAATCGCGGCAAACCCTCCCCCGTGACCCCCCCCCCCGATTCGCGGAAAAAACACCCCCCCCCGCGACCTCCCTCCTGCGATTCGCGGCAAAAAGAACCCCCCCCGCGACCCCCCCCCGCGACCCCCCCTTGCACGATTGGCGGCACCCCTCCCGCGATTCGCGCCCCCCCCCCCCCCCCGCAATTCGCAGCAGCCCCAGGATTAAATGGCACATGCAAAATACTGACATGGCTATGGTCGACAATGAAAAAGGTTGACATGAGTTTTTGAAGATTTATTTTTAATTTTTTTAATTTTTTCATATTCATTGTCCTGTGTCGACATGGACACCAATGAAGTGGCACACTTATGTCAACATTTACATGTGTTGACCTTTCTGTGTTGATTTTTTCTTGTGGCGATTCGCGTCACACCCCCCACTCCCGCGATTCGCGGCACCCCCCGTGACCCCCCACCTCCCGCAATTCGCGGCAACCCCCCACCGGAACCCCTGTGAACCCCGCCCTCCCGCGATTCGCGGCACCCACCCCCGCGTCCCCCCCTCCCGCAATTCGCGGCACCCCCCCGTGATTCGCGGCAGCTCCAGAATTAAATTGCACATGGAAAACACTGACATGGCTATGGTCGACAATGAAAAAGGTTGACATGAGTTTTTGAAGATTTATTTAATTTTTTGAATGTTTTCATATTCATTGTCATGTGTCAACATGGACACCAATGAATTGGCACACTTATGTCAACATTTACATGTGTTGACCTTTCTGTGTTGATTTTTTCTTGTGGCGATTCGCGTCACACCCCCCCGCAACCCCCCCTCCCGCGATTCGCGGCACCCCCCGTGACCCCCCACCTCCCGCAATTCGCGGCAACCCCCCACCGGAACCCATGTGAACCCCGCCTTCCCGCAATTCGCGGCACCCCCCGTGATTCGCGGCAGCTCCAGAATTAAATTGCACATGGAAAACACTGACATGGCTATGGTCGACAATGAAAAAGGTTGACATGAGTTTTTGAAGTTTTTTTTTCATATTCATTCTCATGTGTCGACATGGACACCAATGAAGTGCCACACTTATGTCAACATTTACATGTGTTGACCTTTCTGTGTTGATTTTTTCTTGTGGCGATTTGCGTCACACCCCCCCCACCACCCCCCCCCCCCCCACAACCCCCACTCCCGCGATTCAAGGCACACACACACACACCTCCCCCGCGATTCTCGGCACCCCAACCCGTGACCCCCCCTCCCGTGATTCACGGCACACCCCCGCGACCCCCCCTCCCATGATTCGCCGCAACCCCCGCCCCGTAACCCCCCCTCCCGCGATTCGCGGCACCCAGCCCCACGACCCCCCCTCCCGCAATTCGCGGCACCCCCCCGCGATTCGCGGCAGCTCCAGAATTAAATTGCACATGAAAAACACTGACATGGCTATGGTCGACAATGAAAAAGGTTGACATGAGTTTTTGAAGTTTTTTTTTTCATTTTTTGAATGTTTTCATATTCATTCTCATGTGTCGACATGGATACCAATGAAGTGCCACACTTATGTCAACATTTACATGTGTTGACCTTTCTGTGTTGATTTTTTCTTGTGGCGATTCGCGTCACACCCCCCCACCCCCCCCCGCAACCCCCACTCCCGCAATTCACGGCACACACACACCCCCCCCCCCCCCCGCGATTCTCGGCACCCCACCCCGTGACCCCCCCTCCCGTGATTCACGGCACACCCCCCGCGACCCCCCCTACCATGATTCGCCGCAACCCCCGCCCCCGTAACCCCCCTCCCGCGATTTGCGGCAACAAACCCCGCGACCCCCCTCCCGCGATTCTCTGCAATCTCTCCCCTCCCGCGATTCGCAGCATCCACCCCCCCACAACCCCCCCCCTCCTGCAATTCGCGGCACCCCCCGCGACCCCCCCTCCTGCAATTCGCGGCACCCTCCGCGACCCCCCCTCCCACGATTCGCGGACACCTAAGTTGCAATACAGGGCATCTTTCATACAATTCTAACCATATTTCTCATATACAAACGTTCACAAATTAAGGGGGCGCAGCCCCTTACGACGGTGTGAAGAGCGCCCGTAGGGCGCGATGAATCACCTAGTTAAGTAATAATTAAGATGCTTATAATGCAGTTTACAATTTAAAGAACATGTATTTAAAGTATAGTTTATAGCAACACTTGTGTGATTTCATAACTTTTTTGGTTTTAAAAAACAAGTTTGAGTTATTCTACTTTTTTTTTTTTTGTGCAATGAACTTTGTATATTTTGAATAGTCACAGTGTACTTTGTTAAATTTTTGAACAATAGTGTCCATTTTTAATGTATGCATTTCTTTAAATTTTTGTGTATTGTAAATTGTAAGCAAATGATCATTTGAATAAAATATATTGATTAAAAAAAAAAGGATGGCTCCGCAAAGTTTTTGATAAGAATTGGCCACTTCAAACGCCCCCCCCCAGTAGAAATAATTGGTTTAAAACGTATAAATATGCCAAAAGTACTTCTGTTGTAGTTGCTATTAGATTCAGTTTGCAATTGAACTATTCCTAAAATTAGTTAAGCTACAGGATTGCCGTAAAAAGGTGTTTACTGAAATAATGAAAAATAAGTTAACATCCCTTTTCATTTCCCCATAGGTCCCAAAATCACAGAATAAAAGGACACACACTTGATATCTACTTCAGAAAAATCCACGTAAGGACAAATATCTGGAATGTACAAGTTACAAAATTCTAGAGCGTGATATTTTTGTCTGGTTTACTTTGCTATTGAATGTAAAAAAAATAAGTCTATTTCAATGTTTCCAAAAGAAAAACTTTATAGGTTCAATTCAATTAGATATGAATTGGTCCCTGTGAGCAGTTCATTTGCACTGTGAATTTAATTGTGAATCCAGGTACAAACCAAATTTTGTGCACACCCCCTGAGCAGGTGAATCGCTAGGGAAATCTTTATTAGAAGGTAGCCATGTCGATGTCCAAATTGAATTGACCACTGTAGTATATGTTCACCTATCCAGGGTTGTTTCTAGAGCCGGGCGAACTGTGCAATTGCATGGGGTGGTGGTGGTTACTGTTGGAAATGTACCACCCAAAATTTCTGCCACTCCAAAAGAGATGGCTCTGAAGGGTTCTAGAGGAGGCAGTGGCCATTTTGTGAGGGTCATTTACTACATAGAGCCAGAGAGAGGCGGCAGTAGTAAACAGCAGTGCTGGGACCACGGCAGCAGCAGCGCCATCAAACTAATCAACCCCTGACAATGAGCAGGTAGTGTGGCAACAATAAGGGGCATTACTTTGTAAGGCATGCTGCTTCATTTTGTCACGAGCATTACTGTGTGGGGCATACAATGCAAGGGGCATTACTGTGTGGAACATTATATGGTGCAAGGAGTATAACTGTGTGGTACATTATATGGTGTAAGGGGCACTATTGTGTTAGTGTTAGGTAGTCTTTTCCACACCCATTGCAGCAAATTTACACTCCCTTCTGGGGCACACACTCAAATCAATTATTATTACAATGTCCATGTACAGTGTACAGATTTTTTTTTTTTTTTTTTGCACTGGGAGTCAAGTTGTCTAAAAACAGCCCTGCCCCTTCCCCCCTGTTCAACAAAGGTGAATTTCAGTGAAGAATAATTTGGGCTAATCTGAAGTACATTTCCAGGTCTCCTGACAATTTTATTTTTTCACCAGATACTGACTTTGTAATAAGTACAGGATCTTTTGTGAAATGTGGAAGAGCCATGACCCATTTTTGCAGGAGATTGTACGGTTCTCTCTGTGCTGTCGCGGAATAACCCTCCTAATGCAGGTGAGAGAAATGTATACAGTTGTTGATGGTGCCCAGGAGCATACATTTAATTTCTTATGTGTATGTATTTCTCTTTTTACTCACTAGGTTGTGTTCAATCTGCTGATACCAGATCATGACGCAGATGCCTTTTCTCCACCAAGACTTGAACCAAGTGCTCTTGGGGACTATGCAGTAGAGATATTTTTGGGGGGTTTAGGACGGTGGGATTCAGAGCATTTCCTCTTTATTGCAGAACATGGATATGTGTATGAGCACAACATGGCTTTCTTCCCCCTACTCCCCCTTATTCTCACTAGTCTAGCACGTGGACCACTCCTGCCACTAGCAGGAGTGCTCACCCTGCGTAGTCGCTTATTGCTTTCAGCTGCCCTTCTAAACTGTTTCTGCTCTGCAGCGGCTGCATGCGCTTTGTACCGCCTTGGATGTGTGACTTTGCAGTCACGGCGCTCCTCTTTCCTTGCTGCCCTTCTCTTCTGCATGAGCCCAGCTTCCATTTTTATGACTGCTACCTACTCTGAGAGTCTGTTTGCACTAGCAACCTTCAGTGGGTTGTGGCAGCTGCAGAAGTCTAGAACCCTTGCTGGATGTGCTTTTTTCTCTCTTGCCTCTGCTACGCGTTCCAATGGACTGGTTAATGCAGGATTTTTGTTGCATTCTGGGTTAAAGGCAGTTGTGCAGAGGAGAAGCAGGTCTAAACCACTGATAAAGAAACTCTGTGGAATTATTTTAGTGATTCTACCATTTGTCCTCTTTCAAAGTTACTGTTATGTCCGGTTTTGCCTGGTGTCCCATGAAGAAGAACCAGTATCCCATGAACTTCTAAAACTTGCAGTGGATAAAGGATACAGGGTGCGCAGGGCACCTTTTCCCATCTGGTGCTCATTCCGCTTTCCAGTGGCGTATTCTCATATACAGACAGAATATTGGAACGTTGGACTCTTTAGTTACTTGCAGCTGCATCAACTGCCCAACTTCCTGCTAGCTGCACCAGTTATATTTCTGGGTGTATCTGCAATATTGGAATATATTGCTTCGAATCTAGAGCTATTCAGAACTCTGGGTCTCTGGGACGTTCAGACCAAGCACTCTGATGGATACAATGGGCATCGAGTCTTTGTCTACGTGGCGCACCTTACAGCTCTAACAGGGTTTGGAATCGTCTGTATGCATGTACAGGTAAAACAGGTGCAAGTATTGTTTAAGGGGGCTGTTGACAAATTAAGGGGCACAAGCTTTGCTTCTAAACAAAGGCAGGATTACAAAGTAAAAATGATGGATCAAACCTTTGATTGGATGCCATTTTCTCTTATTGGGTATCCTGTCTAGTGCCAGAGGGCAGCAGGAGCTGAATGTCAAGTAACCAGGAACAGGTTTATGTTTTTTTCTTAAATTATTTGTCTTTGGTATCCTTACCATCAACAGTGAATACTATTAAACCTTTGAGTTCCAACGATGCTGTGAGAGATCCTCAAAATATTTGCTAAAAATGCCAGCTCTACTCACAGCGACTTTTCTTTTAGTATAAATAAATACAAATACAGCAAAGTCAATGAATTTAAGTTTAAACAAATATCGCACCCAAAAGAACAGTTGCTGTGAGCAATGCTAGCATTTTTAGCGGATAGTTTGAGGATCTCTCACAGCAGTGTTGGTATTCAAAAAGTTAAGCTAATGCATTCCATGTTCCAAGGGACACAGATACAATCAATAAGTTATACTAGACAAAATTTATAGCAGATTTTTGGGGGAACCCAGCAGCACAGTGCCAATTGTAGTCTTGTAATCCATTGGTTATTTCAGAAAAAAAAAAAAAATATATATATATATATATAACAAACAAGAAACAGGCAGCGGCACTCCAAGGATTTTTCAAGCAGTGTATTCAAAGGTCAGGAACCAACGTTTCGGGGTATCGGATCACCCCTTTGTCAAGGTACAAGTGAAGACCTTGACAAAGGGGTGATCCGATACCCCGAAACGTTGGTTCCTGACCTTTGAATACACTGCTTGAAAAATCCTTGGAGTGCCGCTGCCTGTTTCTTGTTTGTTCTACCATTTGTCTCCAGAAGGCACCCAGGTATTTGCCCCTGACAGCTGGAGTGCCAGTCCGCCCTCTACAAAAAAAACCATATATATATATATATATATATATATATATATATATATATATATATATATATATATATTATAATACAATGTTTATTTTACATAGTACAAGATGAGGCAGCGCATTACACTGGTTACACTTTGTTAAGCAATACAATACAAAGATTGAGTGGAGTGGAGAGTCTATGATGAAACCGGATTGGGTGACATGCAAAGCAGTCTGTGTTTGTCACATAGCATGACAGAACGAAGATGCCATACACATAATAGCCCTGATTCAGATCTGATCGCAGTACAAAATTGTTCTCAAAATGGACAAAACCATGTGCACTGCAGGGGGGGCAGATGTTACATGTACAGTATAGAGAGTAAGATTTGTGTGAGTTATTTTTTTTCTGTGCAGGGTAAATACTGGCTGCATTATTTTTGCAATGCAATTTAGATCTCAGTTTCAACACACCTCACCCAAATTTAATACTCTCTGCACATTTTACATGTGCCCCACCTGCAGTGCACATGGATTTGCCCATTTTGAGACAAATTTGAACTGTGTTGCTTTTTGAAGGTTAACCAGAATTGCTTGCACACGCATAAAACTGTAACTGTAGTAAGTCAAAACGGGTACACAACCAAGTCAAGCCCCATTGTTGCTATAGTTTTACTGGAAAATAAATTAGGATGAATGGCATGTCACCTGAAAGTGGGACAATAATTACATAATCCCAAGAGTTGATGGATGTTGTTTCTAACCCAATTTACACTGTGGAGTGTGAAGGGCGGGGTGGCGATTAGACAAGTCTACTTGGGCCACTATTACAGTTGTGCAATATTTAATAAATTGAGAACTGAGGCCACCCACCCCCTAGAGACTGCACACCAAGTGGGCAAATGAGGGAGATTGTGAAGGGAGGTGCATGACCGATGACTTTGTGTATGCCACCTGGTTTTGAATACCCTCTAAAAAATAGTGTGCGAGCCACAGCCTACATGTTTTAGGCCAAGGACAGTGTGTCAGGTAGTGTGAAGCTGGAAGCTTTCCTTCAAACACAGTTGCACGTAATGAAGTATTTTCATGGAAAATACCTGTACTCGTCAGTACCTGTTTCATTAATGTTTAAAGTGTTCTATGTAAGTGGATAGATTGTATCACAGCACACCAAGAAAAGGGGGGTGTTCTAATAGATTTACACTGTCTAGGTAGATGGTCAAAAGGGGAAACGACATGACAATGGTTGACCTTTTTTATTTTATTTTTTTTCATACATGTTCTGTGACCATCATTAGTATACATGTGTACCCTAACGGGAACACTGTGATTACCACAGTTTCTATTCCCAATAGATTTCTACATAGATATTAAATCATGCAAAAGTTGACCAAACATGGGAAAACCCACAAAAAAACAGGTCTACCAATATCAAGTCGATATTTTAAACCTGGTGACCTTTCATACGTTACCTACCTAATGCACCTACCTATCTACCTAATGCATGTTGACCTATTGACTGTCTACATAGTCCTCTATTATCCTGAAACCGAACTTGGTAATAATAGTGCATGTGTTTGCTTGTGCTCCTAATCTCTTTCTCTCCCATACAGGTTCTCACCAGGCTTCTGTTCTCTTCTAGTCCTGTGCTGTTTTGGTTCTGTTCCCACATGCTGCAAAAGAATGAGCCATGGATATGGGGTCTCAAGAAGGGTAACCCCTCCTCTAACCCAGTTCTTCGCCTACTTGGGGCTTGGACTTCTCTGCAACAACGGACAAAGATTCTTCTTAGTTATTTTGTAGGATATTGGGTGATTGGAACAGCCTTACATGTAAATTTCCTCCCATGGACATAGGTGTAGTGTGAGCAGAGGGATAGGATGCAGATTAGCAGATGATCATAGCCCATTTTTTTTTAATAAGTGTATATAGTATATTATGCAAAATTCATGTCTAATTCCCTTATGCGTGCCGGCAATTCTGGCTCATACTGTATTTAGGAGGACAGGATATAAAGCCTTATTCAACATGGATCTCAAATCAAAGAATTCGCAATCCACAATGTGCATGCGTGACGGCAACTGTGCGCATAGCAGTCACATAGATGTCGCAGTTTGATTGACAGGAAGCCAATGTTTAGGGGCAGAAACATGGTGGTTTTCTTTGTCTGGGAGAAGTCTTTTTGAGTCATTTGCTTTTTCTATAACTAGCGATCCACGCGGAATTAGACCCATGGTGTGGTTTGTCTGGTAACATAGAACTAGAATTTGACTGCAGATAATAACCCAATGGCACATTCGGTCTGCCCTTCTGGGTAGAGTATTAGAAATATTATTAGGGTTGGTTTATCATTTGGGGGTTATGGTAAGGCAGTAGTTTGGGTTAAGGATTGTTAGGATATTAGGGTTCATGTTCAGGGTGAGGGTTGGGTTAGGGTACTAGGGGGAGGGTTAGGGCAGGGATGTTTTATGTCCTGATTTTGGTGGGATGGTACCAGATTTGGAGCATGTGTCCCCCAGAATATTGGTGCAGAGAGGGTAGTTTAGAAATCCAGCAGTCAGCGAGGGTGCAAGGAATGCAGCATCAGGAAGATTGTGAGGTAGAACCGGAGATCGAGGTCCAGCTGGGGAGAGTGCGCAGGATGAAGAACAGGAGCCGTAAGGAAAAGACTAAAACAATCAGATGTTTAACAAGCAAGAGTGATCTTGTGATGTCAAAGCCAGGTATACAGCAAGTAGTGTCCAGGTGTTTTGAGTTGGAGGGAGGCTAAAAAGCAATTTACTATAAGTAGTTTTATAGCATATTCCCTCATATGATCGAGCAGCTATTTGCCGTTACATTAAAGATTGGTTTTTATCTTCTAATGTATATGCCAACTCTGGATTAGAAATACAACTGATACGCATACCCCACATGCACTTTTAACCCTTTCAGGTCCAATGTCTAGTCAGATTCAACAGCCTTAGCACTAGAAGCAGATCCAATAGTGAGCCACTTTAAAATTAACATCGTTCAACATTCAATGTACACAATTTTTTTGCAAAAAAAAAAATACAAAACCAATGACTATTAATTTAAACCAGACTGTTTGAATTGCAAAAAATAAATTGGACTGCAAAAGGTTAACAAAGCTGCATGTGGGGTACGCCGCAAGAAGCATGAGGACCCCCACCTACATCCCATCTATTGCACTTTATCGCTCCTGGATTCTGAACTTTGCAGTCTGAATCAGCCATAGACCCAGATCTAGCTACTGACCTTGTAGTTATATAACCACCTGTCTGGAAGGCCTTTCTCCTCTATGCACTGAGGTACAGATACTGTTGTCTGTTGTGGGGGTATTCTAGGAACAGACTGTATTTTCTACCTAGTGAGCGAGTGAAGTGCTCTTATTGAATTGTACATACTTGATCCTCTATGTCACAGTGTTTCTGTTTTTTATTTTATGAATAGACGTTTTCTTGAATTTATTTATTATAAATTATTGTAAAGCTAATACAATCACTGATTTAAAAAAACAAACTCAAATTAGCTCTAGAGCAAAGTTGCTGTTTGTGTTTTGTTGAAACATACAGGTGCACGCTGAAAGGAGAAGGGCCATGCTGTGTCTTAATAAGTGAGCAAAGCAATATGACCAACAGCTCAGAAATGTAATTGTTCCTATCTAGTAACTTGTTCCTGCCCAAGTGACACTTTTTCTAAATGGTCAGGCATACTCACACTGCAGTACATTTCTTGCAGTTACCAAACATATGTTAACAGAGGAGAAACGGGCAAATATTGCAGTCATCATATTTCGAAACAAACAAACCTAAAATTTAGGCTCCTGCACCCTACTTTTATACTAAATCACAGGGTGGTTTCATTTTCTTGTGCTATGAGATAATACAATATGTAAATAGACAAAATAATGAAATTGCTGTAACTGTAATTGCAACAATATGGGTGTCAAATGACAAGTCAGACCAAAAGGTCCCTACACACTGGGTGACTATGCCCAGTCTGTATGGACAGCAATGATTGCGTTCATCGCTGCGGGGAAAGCCACTCAGTACATACACACTGAGCAGTTTTCCCCCTGCCCGGCGCCGACGGAGGAGGGAGGACGGCGTTGCATAGCGAAGCACTATGCAAAGCCATCCTGAAAGCTGCTCATCTGCTGGTATAACCAGCAGATGAACGGCTTTCCTGACGATGTTGCAGGAGCGCGCAGCAGCGCTCATTACCGGGTCATACACACTGGGCAGCTTTGAGCTGAAAGCCGCTCAAACCTGCTGTTTTGAGTGTATGGGCCTTTACAGTTGTAGAACAAAATCCATATTGTCACATAGCTTCATATATCCTCTGATTCAGGGACACATGCAACACATATTAAACATGTCACCATGTACTAGGATAATAAAATTATATCAGAGAGGCCCTGTCCCCAGATAAAGGGACATAATCATGCAACCACCAAGGGCAAAGACTTTTTAGTTCTCAGCTTATCAAATATCCTTTTAACTGAAGCAAAGCATAATGCAGAGGTTCCCAAATGGAGTCATTAAGGCTCCCTAACCATCCAGGTTTTAGGGTTATGCCTATACATTGACAGTGATGTTTATGTAGTGGCAAGCACTACAAAAGCACCACTGGCCCAAATTAGACCTGTTCACATGACTGTGAATTGGCAGCGGCCAGTGTTCAATTAAGATGCCGCCACCCTGCTCCATTGCGAATGAATGTACTTGCTGTGCAAATGGATGTGTATGGGTGCACATCTGCTTGCACTGGTGTGAAAATGTCTAAATTCCTACTTAACAGGCTTAACATCGAATGGTTTTTACACTGGCCAGTCATCGCAGGCTCTGTGAAGGGCCATTTCAATAGGGGGATAGGCCATGCAATTGCAAGGGACCACACAACTCGCCCCACTGTTCGCTCAGCAGGGGTGTAACTCTGTGGGCCCCATAGAAAAATCTTGAAATGGCCCTTATCCACCCTTGTACATAATTATTTAAAAGGGTGCAGAGGATTGCCTGCTGGGCCCTCAACAACCCCCCTACCCCAGCAGTCAGGCCCCATAGCAGTTGCATCCCCCATTACTCCACTGAGCATACAAAAGGTACCATATATGCAGTGCAGCAGACATATGTACTGTACAATACATGGGATGTGTTTTAAGAATTTTTTTTTATGCAAATGTTAAGTAATATGCAATATTTTAATGGTGGCTTACTTGGAGGACTCCACTGACACTATCCAGCTGGGAGGACCCCATTCACAGCAACCAGCTGGAACAGGGGCGGATTGGAATTTTGAATCCTGCCAGGGAGGGGGGGGGGTGTATGTAATGAGTGCAGCTGGTCCTCTCCTCTCACCTGCTGCTGTTGCTCGGTTCTGGCTCACTGTCTGGCCGCATCACCCCAGCTTTCTGCTCGGTGTCTGTGGGAGAGAAGGACCATGGCTCCAGATGCCGGGTGGAGGGGGCGGAGCTTCTGCAGCTGGGTAAAGGGGAACAGGAGCTGCTGGGAGCCCTCTGCCGCCACCCTTGAAGTTTTAAAAACCTCAAGCATGCGTGCGAGAAGCAGCAGTAGAGAGGAGAATGGAGCCTGTGAGCATTCACTCACGAGCTCCGCAAAAGGGATGCAGTCAAAATCCCGAATGGGTCATAATACCGACAAGGACAAAATCCTGACATTTGAAATCCTGACAAGGACAAAATCCCGACATTTAAAATCCTGACAAGGACAAAATCCCGACATATAGAATGTACAGGTGAAACAGTCAACATGACTTTCCGTCGACAGATTGCAAGGTCAACATGGGTTTTTTCACTGTTTTTTGACCCGACATGTGCCGACAGACGGTATTTCATGCCCTACCATCCACTAGGGCGTGGTGGGAGAATAAAATAGTGTGCCGAGCGCAGCGAGGTACCGTGCCTGAAGTATTGCAAGCGAAGCGAGCGATGCAAGGGGCTGCGGTTCACTTCCAACTGTGTCCATGACGACTGTGTCAACATTCTGGTCAAAAAACAGTGAAAAAACCCATGTCGACCTCGCGGCCTGTCGACGGAAAGTCATGTTGACTTTTCACCTGTATATTCTATATGTCGGTATTTTGACCCTGTCGGGATTTTGTCCTTGTCGGTATTATGACCCATTCAGTATTTTGACCCTGTTGGGATTTTGACCGTCGGGATTTCATACCGAAGCCCCGCAAAGGCCTATGTGAGGTGCTGTGCGCTGTCGCACTTGCGCAGCAGCCCTCTCGTGGCCATTTTGGATTTGGCCAAAGTGCCGTGGCCGCTATACGCTGATGCGTGGAACAGCCAGCCAAGGGGGAGTGAGGCCGGACCAGTTTTAATGAGTTTTGGGACGGCCCACCAGGAAACCGGGCCAATCCGCCCCTGAGCTGGGAGGACCCCACTGAGCAATTACGAAAGATGAGAACATTAGTAGTAATTTCACACTACAATTAGTGCCCCACAGCTCCCCTGCCTCCCTTATTATATACACAAACACTGCAGTATACAGATGTAAGCCATAGACACATGCATACACACACACATGGGGGGTTTGAGTGACAGGTGACTGCTATCCACGCACTGCAGCACCCATTTCTGTGCAGGAGGCCGCATCTCTTGTCCCATGTCAGCCAGGAGGCAGCAGCCTGATCCAGCGCTGTCTGGCATCAGCCATATCTGTCCATGCTGTGCCTGCCCCGCACTAGCAGCAGCATTTGGCTCTGTGTATTCCTCCTGCAGCTATCTGTCCACAAGCAGCAGCAGTGAACACCCGCTGAGGAAGCCCGATATGCTTCTACAACGTGCCATACTCCGCGGCCCCAGGTCTAGAGGAGGAGGTGACTAGCCCGGAAACAGAGAAGACCGCTGCAGTGCGCTCTACTGTGAGGTGGTCTACGTGGCTGGCCTTATATGTCCTGGGTCCCCACCTCCTTCCCGAATCTGTACCAGGCAGGCCAGGAAGAAAAGCTGCCAGACCCAGTGCTGCAGCAGCTGCACCAGACTACTAATTAAAACCCCATAGCAGTTGCACCCCCTGCACTCTCTATAGTTATGCTACTGCTGCTCAGCAAGTACCTCAATGCAGAGAGGTGCACAGGCGCTCTCCTTGCTCTTCTATCTTGCAGAGTTTAGCTGCTGGCTGCCACAGCGCAGCCAGAGCCGGATTAACAATGGGCCTGATGGAGCTATAGCTCCAGGCTCACTGTAGCTGAGGGTCAGGGCTTTCCAACGAGACCAGCCCCGCGTCGCTAGCCCCCCGGGAACCAGAGATACCGCCAGGCAAACCTGGAACGTTTTCCCCATAGGATAAAATGGGACCCGCTAATTCCAACCTCTACCCGGCCGGTTCCAACGGCTGCCAGTTCCCCCTACAGCATCACAGAAACTCGAGGTTGATCTCAGTTGAACCCAAATCGCTGGGCCTTCAATCTGATACCTGGTCCATATGGGTTCATTGGTTCTAGAGATATAACAGGTAAAGCTATTTTGTTTTTTTCATTTCTGAAATGTAATTTCATGGCTGTTCATGTTGCTTGAGGACAGATTTCTCTGGAACCAAACGGCCCAGTTTCACGGGACCAAAATCATTCGAAGGCTACATGTAAATGGGTCAGTTGGTTCCGAAGATATAGCTGGTTGTTTAAAGGGGGGCGGGGGTGGTTTTCTCTCCCCCCTCACACCAGGAAATGCAGGGACTAGGCCGGTGTAAAAGGGGCCAGTCCGAGAATGTCCCTGCATGATCCTTGGACAATATTCCCTCCATTTTCTGGTATGAAAGGGGTATTATTTCAAATAGCCGGGACATGCAGTGCTCTGAATACATCCGGCTGTCCCCCAGTTACCGCGAGCATGTATTCCCCCTTGGCAATGAGCATGTAATCCCACATGTCAATGAGCATGGAACCCCTGGCAATGAGCATGTAGGTAAGCAGCACTTATGTAGCATAATTTCTAATAGGCTTTATGGTGTTTGGCATAATACATATTGGACATTATGGTGTGTGGCTTAACATGTAATGGCATTATGGTGTACATTTTTTAAATGCGTGCATTTGGCACACAATGTCCCTGTTTGTAAAGCATATTGTGATTTTTGGCTCAATCCGTTTGGTATAGTGTGTATTTTGCCTCGATTCATGCAAAAAAAAATGTGAATTTTGCCTTAATCTGTGTGGCATAACGTGAACTTTGACTCCATCCATGTGCCATAGTGTGAATTTTGGCTCATTTCATGTGGCATAATGTGTAAGAGGCAAGTACTGTATAAGGGGGTTACTATTGTGTTGCATGATTTGTATAAGGGGTATATGGTGTGGTAAACATAGATGACCTCATAAAAGGTGCTGAAATGTTGTCTACCAAGTTTTGGCATTCAGTATTTTATTTTATGACTGGGATGCCACCTCACCCCGCAAATATTTTAGGACATCAGCGTTCTTTGGGTGCACCTTTGGAGGGCACCCGGCAATATATAATGTGTGTGTGTGTGTGTGTGTGTATATATATATATGTATATATATATATATATATATATATATATATATATAATTAGTTGAAAGTATTTACCCAAATAGAGACACACCCATGAGCAGACCTTAATCTGGCACTGCCTGCTACAGCGGGGTCCGTGGCTCTTTGGCACCATCTACCCCCTGTTAGCCGCTCCAACTGGCGTCCTCTCCTCTTCCAAATGCCTCCCCCTCTGCTGGGGATCTTTTGGATTTGCCTAGTCATAATGGAGTCCAGCCTATAAGCCAGTCCAAAATGGCGGACGCTATCACGGGGGAGCCTTTACCTACGATCCCTCCCCCCCCCCCTGCAGGGAGCTGGCTCTGGGGTCCCCATGGGCCCAGGAAGCTTCATTAGCTATGAAGCTGGAAGCGCTGTGCAAGGAGACCAGACAATGTCGCTGACATGACACGCTTCTGTCAGCTCCTGCAGCGCTATCAGTGTGAGGATTCTCTAAGAATCCTCACACTGTTCCTGCCTAACTAAGTGTAAAATTAAGAAAATAAAAAACACCTAGCTATCTATCTTCTGGCTGCTTGCTGCAGCCTGTTTAGCATAGCACCCACTCGTTTGGGCACCTAAACGAAACGAGAGAAACTCTGGGATGCAGAAGGGAGGAGTCTGTCTCTCTAAAAGTTTAGCATAGGTGCCTGGCTCCTTTGGACCCACCTACATCCCAAGGTCAAGCTGCGTCACCAGGATAGATGAACGATAAAATGCTTTTATACATCTCGATTACTAATGTCACTTTTTGTGAGCAATATGCAATCATTTGTAATGTACGTTTTAAATAACCCATTTCAAGTAAATTAGGCTTCCTCTAATCTGTACAATTTTGCTGGTATGCAGTTATTAAGTCAACGGTCAATGTGGCAACACAAGAATGTAGGATTTTTTATTTTGTGAAAATGTTGAGGTTAGGTTTTCCTTAAAAATACGGAACCGAGTTCTGAATCACGATAGCATCCCCTTGTACACTGTGGGTGAGAGTTATTAAGAAGAAAAGAAAAGTGATAAAATGGATAGTGATTAACCAGCTCCCTCCTCTCATTTCTCAGACACAGCCTGTGACATGACAGGTAGGAGCTGATTGGCCGCTGGTTTATCACACTCCATTTTATCACTTTTCAAGCTTAGTTCATCTGGCCCTGGGTCTGATACAAGAGAAAACTTTGGATTGCCTCATTCTTCAACATGTCATATTAAATTGTAAGATCAATTAAAATGTGTACTGAATATTTGATGAAAACATGAGTTTAAAGTTTCTGAAGTGATTATATTTTTTAACCCTGTCAGGTTTTAATTTTTTATAATATTTCAACTGGAGTTGGCAGCCTTGGCATTCTGAGATCATCAATTTTCCAGTCAAAAACAGTATTAGGGTACTTGTGGAGTATCACGGCTCCCACGACCTTCATCGTATGCTGATTGTATGCTAAAAATCGCAGCGATGCGATGCGATCGCACCCGATTTTGCACTGAAATGCATCAGAATGCATTGAAATGTGTATTAAACTTGTGAAATGCCCCCAAATGCCATTTTTATAGTGCACCACCCCCACTGGGGGGCATTTCACTAGTTTAATACACATTTTAATGCATTCTGATGCATTTCAGTGCAAAATCGGGTGCCATCGCATCGCATGCCATCGTATGGCATCCGATGCGATCGCATACGATTTTTGAGCAAAAATGCTCAAAAATCTGTAAAAATCGCATCGTACAATCTGTAAAATCTGTAAAAATCATATCGCATCGTACATATGGCATACGATGGGGATGCGATGGCATACGATTTTTTGAGCAAAAATGCTCAAAAAATCGGTAAAAATCGTATCGCATCGTATGCCACTACATATGGCATACGATGCCATACGATGGGAGCCGTGATACTCCACAAGTACCCTCATTAGTAATGGGCTATGCCCAGATACAGTGTAATTATTCTTTATATGGCGCGTATAAGCATCTGCAGCGCACAATTACAGAGAACAGAAAATGATCTGGAAACAATGACTTTAACACCGAATACAATACAGGACAAGTACAGGGGATATAAATATACTGCAGAAATAGCAAAATTAAAAATATCTTTCCCATTTATATGGAGTCCCCTATATATTACCTATTTAGGAGTAAAAATCACGAGAGATCTAAATAACCTTTACACACTAATTTTAACCCATTAATTTCCTCAGTTAGAGCAGAACTTTCCAGATGGAACATGAAACAACTTTCCTGGATAGGAAGGATAAATGCACTTAAGATGAATACATTGCCTAAATGTCTGTATTTATTTCAGACATTATCAATACAGATTCCGGAAGGATGGTTTAAATCATTAGACACAATAATAAGACAATTTATATGGGGTAAAAAACATCCTAGATTAAAGTTAACATATTTAACTAGGTCCAGAAAGAAGGGGGGCTTACAGCTTCCAGAGTTTAAACTATATTATCAGGCCATCCATCTAAATAGGGTGTTAGAGTGGAGTAGAGAAAGAGATAACAAACAGTGGGTAAATATCGAAGCATCATTCATACCCTACCCAATAGAGATCCTACCATGGACTCCCAAATTATATAAACCCGCCCCGGTACATCCAATGATTAATGCAACATTATCAATATGGGAGAAGATTAGAAATAATGCAAACGTATCCTCCAAATTTGGCCCTTTAACTTCCTTTATAGCAAACCGGTCATTTTTCCCAGGACAACAGCATAAGGGCTTCTCAGAATGGATGCAAAAAGGACTGTTTAGAGTAGGCCAGATGGTAAACACATTAGGAGTCAAACCATTTCAAACAATTCGTGAGCAATGGGAAATAGAACAAGCAGACTTTTGGAAATACCTCCAGACAAGGCATTATATAATGTCAGGAGATAGAATGACCCAGGCAAAAAGAGAACTTACGAATTTTGAAAAAATGTGTGTAGTGGCTAAAATTCAACCCCATAGAATCTCGATCCTCTATAAATTATTACTAGGGAAATATGAGTCCCAGACTCCCCATTGGGCGAAATCCTGGGAAAAAACTAGGTATTACGTTAACAGAAAGAGAGTGGCAAAAAAATTGTTTAAAAACACACTACAGCTCTTCATGTATTATAATTAGGGAGACACAATATAAAATCTTGACGAGATGGTAAAGACACCCTTCTCTCTTACATACAATATACCCTTCAACCCCTCCAATATGCTGGCGATGTTTGAGAGAAGTGGGCTCCTTGAAACTCATCTGGTGGAGCTGCCCTAAAATAGAAAAATATTGGAGCGATGTATTTGTGGTCGCGCAGCAAATATTAAAAGCTACAACACCAACAGACCCGGCCTTTTGGTTGCTCAACCACTCACAAATCCCTATGCATGAATATAAAAAATCCCTGTTGAAACATATAGGCAACACAGCCCGAGCCGCAATACCGGCAAGATGGAAATCGATAGTCCCTCCATCCCGTAAAGACTGGTTCATGAGACTAGATTACTATATGTCAATGGAGGAACTATTGAATGAATCCATAGTAAAAAAAAAAGATTTTATAGGGATATGGCAAAGATGGATAGAGTATAGAACAACGGAAGAATATAAAATATATATGGTATCTGTTTTAGAGTAAAATGGCCCAGATCGGAAGACTAATACCACTTTCACATCGCCGACACGTTTTAAAAACCGGTATTTTAAAACGGTAATTAAAACGGGTCAGAGCCTTAACATTGCCGCAGATTACCGTTTTAAATACCGGTTAAGTCTCATTCAACATAGCAGTCAAGCCGTTTCAACCCGAACACGTTTCAAGCCAGAGTGTCAACATTGCCTGGGGGACAGCCTATCACTGCTCTGTAGCTTGTGTTGTTTGCCTGAAATACCGTTTCAGACTGATAACACAGATATTTATCTGATAAGATTAGATATGATTAATAACCCAAACCAAATTTATTTACTTTATTACCTTTAAATATAATGGCAACGCTGAAATGATTGCACACCCACACAACCTTGTTATAAAAGGTATGACAATGCTTTACTTAAAGAATAGCTTCATTACAGGTATTTGCAAATGCAGACTAACACAAGAAACATAAAATTGATTAGCTAATACTTAAACAATAATTCTAAATCAAATCAAAATGGACACCTTTCAAGGACAGTGATCAGCCATGATTAAACCTCCTTCATAATTACCTCCAGCCCCCCCGTGCTTGCTGGTTCTTCCTCAACTGCCCTTTTTCCCTCCTTCTATCACTCTGATATTTAAACCTTTATCACATTAATTAATTAATTACTCATAAGCATTGAGTCTTATTGGCAAGCTCTGCTTTCAATCATGATGTCATAATTAACCCAACACCCAACTTCAGTGGCCTTGTGGGTCTACGCATGTGTGGCCTTGTTCCCATATAGTTGATGATTGTGGAGTCTAGGTGTCTGTCCTTGTTCTATTATACTGTCAACATCACATTCTTAAGCTTCTAAAACCAAAAACAATATTCTATAAGAAATCACTTTTACAGCTCTGTTCTGAATGATCAGCCATTTTAATAATATTATTATGCAAGTCATGCCTAACAAAATGGCTGCTGCTTCTAACATATTATAACTGTTTAGCGCAAAGGGAAGGCCTCATACGCAGTGAATAGTACAGTGTGCAACAAGCTAAAGTCATCTGCAGCAATAATAGCGGCAGTCAGGAAAACAGAATATAATAAAAGCATAGATTTATTGATTAGTTGATTTTCTGTATTATCAAGACACATTGTACACATTCACATTAAACAAAAAACGGCAAGGAACCGTGTAGGACTCTGCTTTTTACACGGTTCGAAATACCAGTTTGTCACACCAGGGGCTTAGTCGACGAGACTGAGACCTCTGGTGGGGACCTGGACCGGTACCTGAACCGGGAAGGTTGGAGAGGACCCTTGCGCATGGAGTGTGCGACAGTGCACCCAGAGCCAATAAGCAGTCAGAGGTAAGATACAACCGGAGTTTATTTGCAGATGGTTGTAATATAAACAGACAGTAAAGTATGCAGGAGAAATGACAGAGTTCATGCAGATTGCAATACTTTACAGATGTGATGATATGTGGGATCGATGGTGGAACATCGGATGTGAAGACTGTGGGTCCGGAATGACGGACGGAAGACTGGAGCTTGACTGTGGGTCCGGAATGACGGACGGAAGCTTGGCTTGGAGATCCGGAATATCGGACTATCGATGATGATGTGGGAACATCGGATTCGGGTATCGGATATGGAAGGAGACTGTGGGTCCGGAATGACGGACGGGAGATGACTGTGGGTCCGGAATGACGGACGGAAGCAGGAGATCCGGAATATCGGACTAGCGATGAAACATCGATGGTGGATGATGCTGGAGCATCGGAAGGACCAGAGTCCCGGAGCTAGGCTTGGTCGCTGTGCTGACTAGGCAGGATCACAGGCGATGGAATAACCTGGACTTCACAGGAGATGGAACAACCTGGAACACACTGCAGCATGGAAGACAACACCAGCAGAGAAATACACTTGCACGGAGACAAGGACAGCTGACCATACACTGGAGACAACTGAAGCACTAGCAATGGTTCTGAGAGCTCCCAGCATACGTATCCCCACTGGGTGGCCAGGATTGGCCGAGGAAGTATGACAGGGAGATCAGAACCAACAGGATTGGACAGCACAGACATGTGACTGGGAAGAACATGGCAGCCCCCATGTCTGCTTTGGCGGGAAAGTGTGTTTGTGCACACCATGCTGGATACTGGGAGCAATGGCGGCGGACAGGTGGATTGCCGTGCACTGGGGACTGTCACTGGGAGACAGGACGCCGGCAGAGATGACGTCTGGACCGCAAGCTGAACCTGCGGAGGCACTTAGCCGGTAAGAAAGTCTGTCTGACAGCTCGGATCGTGACACAGTTAACTTTAAACGGTAAATCGGCTGTGGTGCATTCACAGTGCAGGCTTAAACGTTTTAAAAAGGGAAAAAAACTGCAATTTACCATTTTAAAAGTGCGATGTGAAAGGGGTATTAGTAAAAAGAGGAGTACCACCCCTTTCTTTATTCACTTCTCCCCCCTTTCCCCTTGTCGTTATTTGTCTTCCTGTGTGCATATTACCCGGTGTTTTTTTTGTTCTTTTCTTTCCTTTTTAACTGAAAATGTAACAATTGTAAATTAGCGGGACGTATATATGAAAATTGTACATTCTTCTGCATTCCCCTCTATGGTCCAACTTCTGTGGACTAAATGTTTGTAATGTATGTATTGTGTTTGTAAAAATTTATAAAAATTTGAACATAAAAAAAAAAATGTGCACTGAATATTTGATGAAAACAGGAGTTTAAAGTTTCTGAAGTGATTATATTTTTTAACCCTGTCAGGTTTTAATTTTTTTAAATATTTCAACTGGAGTTGGCAGCCTTGGCATTCTGAGATCATCAGTTTTCCAGTCAAAAACAGTATTAGTAATGGGCTATGCCCAGATACAGTGTAATTATTCTTTATATGGCGCGTATAGCATCTGCAGCGCACAATTACAGAGAACAGAAAATGATCTGGAAACAATGACTTTAACACTGAATACAATACAGGACAAGTACAGGGGATATAAATATACTGCAGGATTTGTTGTCATTGAAGATGGTTTAAGAAAAATAAAAGCACATGAGGGAAGAGGGCCCTGCTCGTGAGAGCTTACATGCTACAGAGGAGGGGCAGACAGATGGGTGACATAGACGGGGTAGTTAGTGAACATGAAACAGAGGGTTAGGGTAAGATTTGTCTGGGTTTAATGAAGAAGTGTCTTGAGCGCCTGTTTGAAGTTTTGTAGAGAATTCCAGAGAAATGGACAAATATATAGGTAGGAGATATGTAGGTATGTGACAAATATTGTAGGTAGGAGAGTGGGGGGTGGTATTTATTAGTGAAAGACTGAGTAGGAAGATAAGTTTAGAGATGTAGAGGAATGGGAGAGAGCTTTGCAAGTCAGTATGAGAAGTTTAAATTGGATTCTGAAAGGGATTGCAGGTGAGGGGAGATAGACATAGTGCATTTAAGGGAGAAGAGCCAGGGTGTAGCACTGAGGATAGATTGAGAGTCATTGGTCAGGGATTTAATTATGAGCAAATTACATTAGTTCTGTCTAGATGACCAGTGAGTGCAGAGGCGGAACTACCATTGGTGCAGCAGGTGCATTGCACCAGGGCCCCTGAGGACTAAGGGGCTCGCCGCTGCCAACTGGTGTGTGGCATATTGGAGAAGAAAAGGAGGGCCCAAAAATGTAGTTTTGCACCTGGGCCAACCACTCATAAGTTCCGACACTGAGTGACTGTATATGGTCTTTTCGAGCATCCTGGGTGACGGAGTCTTATCCTATTTTTTAGATGAAAATATGTTTTATGAGAGGTGTGGAATGTGTGATTTAAAGGAGAGGGAGGAGTCAGATTACTCAAAGATTATGCACTTGGGAGTTAGAGGAGATAGTAGTACCATCAATGGGTTGTGGAGTTATGAGAGGAGACAGGGAAGAAACGGTCATAGATGTAGGAGGACAGCCAGGAGAGGGCAATGTAATGCAGACCAAGGCAGTCAAGGATGTGAAGAAGAAGATGGTGGTATACAGAGTTAAAAGCAGGAGAGTGGTCAAGAAGAAGAATCAGAGCATAGTGGCCCATAAGCCCAGCACACATGGGACAATTCTACAGAAACAACATGAAAATGTAAAGCAGCGCTTAAATTGAATAATTGGTTAATATCCTAAGTGAATCAATAAAACATATTTAATGGCACATTAAAATGAACAAACTAAAAATAATAATAACCAGGGGTGTAACTAGAGCCTTGTGGTCCCCATAGCAAAATCTTGAAAGGCCAGGCTGGGGCAAACTTTGACACACTGCGTCACACTGACACACACAAATGTTGTAGAGTGACCAGGGGCCAGCGCCACCACTAGGCAGGACTAGGCATTTGCCTAGGGCGCCGGCCACTGGAGGGCGGTACTGAACCACCGAGGTACCATAGAGAGGTACCAGGGAGCGGGGAGCAGGTAAGCATGTAATCCCCCTCCCCGACCCCCATCCCACCCGTTAATTAACGCTGCCCCCCCGCCGCCCACTTCCTGCTCCCCGCTGGGGGGATTGCAGCGCGGCAGTATCGCCCGCACACACACACCCCCCCCCGTGCCGTATCGCACCCGCCGAACCCGAGACCCCCCTCCTTGCCGCATCGCACCCGCCGTACCTGAATACCCCCCCCCCCCTGTGCCGCAGTATCGTCCGCACCATCCGGGGCGGCACACGCACACACACACATGTTGTACAGGCAGTCACACTGATATACACATACACATATATACATACACTGTACAGGGACAAGGGCAGGGCACGCTGACACACACTTGTTGTACATGGATCTGACACATATAGGGTACATGTACCAGGGGCGCACACATAAACAAACACCACCACCACCACCACCACCCCCCCCCCCCCCCCCCCCCATACCTGCAGGTGTTCCCAGATGAGTCAGTGGGATCGGGACTCAGTCCTGAGATCTGGCTGGTGGCGGGACATGGTACATAGCGGGTCTTCTCCCCCTGATCTCCCTCCACCAGCTCTGGGCATCAACAGTGGGTCCACTAATCCTCCTCCACAGAGCGGCTATGGGCAGCTATGGAACCTCCTGACATGGATCAGGTCCTCGCTTGCTCCCTCCCTGCCGCCGCCAGTACGGTGCAGCTCCATACAGCAGCAGTAGGTCTTCTTCTGCTCTCCCCACAGAACGACTTCTGGCAGCAGCAGCGGAACCTCTTCGCCGCTGCAATAGAGCGGCTCCTGAGGGGTCATTTTTTCCCCCTAATGCCACCAGCGTCTTCCGGGCAGCGCTACCCCTCCCTCCCTTCCTCCCTCCCTTCCTCCCTCCCACGCTCACCTGAACCCGTGGCTGCATAGTCATGCTATTTTTTTGAATAAAGTATTTTTATTGAACAGGATATGAATACAGAACAAGCATCACATCAAATATTATGCAATGGCAAATAACAGTAGCATCATTAGATTCTTGAGATATACATTGCATATTATGTCGGTAGAAAATGCTTTCACATTGACTGTTCATGCACAATAAAATAAATTTGGTAACAGCATATGACATCTCTGTTCTGTCAAAACTTCATAACAACACAGTAGATTATTGATTTATTATCAGGTAAACCTAGAAATTAGAAAAGAGAAAAGGGAGAAGAAGAGAAAAGAAAAATGGAAAAGAACAGTTATCATGCATGGAGTGCGCAGGGTAAAAACTCCATCCAGCAGGGGGCAGCGTTGTCCTATCATTTTATAATTAAAATAATTATCAATCACTACAACTTGGCATTAGTACTCACATCAGTTTAACTATCTAGTTCTCTAATATTAAGAGTGTGAAGAATGTGGGGACTCCAAACACCTATTCCAGATCTTCTCAAATTTAGGCATGGTGCCATGCGACATATAAACATATTTTCTGTGTTGTACAGTGGTGTTTACCAAGGCTTTCCATTCCATCAAAGCTGGCCCGGTGCTAGTCATCCAGGACCTAGCAATGATCACTTTGGCCAAGGAACATACATTAATTACATATTGGCTTTCTGAGAGGTTCAGAGGGGCATTGTCCCTGCTTCCCAGCACACATAACTTAGGCGTCAGAGCCTGCTCAGGGATCCCAGTGGATGCTATTATTGCCTGAACAGCGACCCAGAAAGAGCTAACTAGGGGACAATCCCAAAGGAGATGCCAAAAGCTCCCCTGTGGGAGATGGCATTTAGGACAGTCTGGTGAGGCTCGACCACCAAATCTAACCAATTTACACGGTGTCAAGTATGTTCTATGCAATATACATAGTTGGACTTGTTGAAATCTCGCGGAAACTGTAGCATGCCGCGGGAGAGCCAACGCTTCTTCCCATTTCTCCTCAAATTGACCCTCCCACCTTTTTTTTAAAGTGGATAATGGATCCTTATGCATATAGGATAGCAGAAATGAGTAAGCTAAAGAAACAGCCTTAGTCTGCCCCATATTAGTGAGAAATATTTTTGCTGGAGAGGATAGCAACACAGGGGGACTATTGTTAAACTGGGTGTTAAGAGCATGTCGCAACTGCAAGTACCTAACAAAGTACAACTGAGACAGCCCATTCTTCTCCCTTAACTGTTGAAATTATTTAAACATGTTTGCCTCATATAATTGTCCGATTGTCATGACACCCCGGGATGACCAAAGCCGTCTGCCAGATAAACAAGTAAGTTCAGATAGTTTAACGGAATGCCAGAGGGGAGCCTTAGGGTCAACAGCTGTGTATCCCATCAAGTACTGAGCCTCTTGCCAAATCCTAATAGCCTGAACGACTAATGAGGGGGCACCCCTATGCACCTTGCCGCCAAGCAACAGCTGTGGAGGCGAGACCATGGGACATATTTGGTATAGGAATGTAACTGGGAGCGAGTTCTAGTGAGTGTCTTGTATCCAGAGTCTGAGGTGCGATAATTGACTAGCATAATAGTACAACCTAAACTGTGGCAGGGCCAGACCCCCGTCAGTTCTTGGTCTAGTGAGCATATTAATGCTGATCCTAGGGCGCTTGTTTGCCCATATCAGGGAAGACAGTAGGCTATTCAAATGTCTAAAGAAGGAGGCCGGTACATACACCTTGGGCTGTATGATCATTTTAATTAGATTGACCCTGCCAATGACATTTAGGGGTAATTTAGTCCACACTAATGATTTATCTTTGATAAAGGATAATATCGGATGTAGGTTTTGGGGGAGGAAGTCCCGACTATCATTTGTGACACTTATCCCCAAATATTTGAATTTAGAGATCCAGCCAAGTGGGAGAGGGGTGTCTGCAGCGGGGGGCTGCGTAGGGGCATGATAGAGGATTTGGACCAAGTAATAGTAAGGTCAGAGAATCCACCAAACTCCTCCATCACTTGTAGGGCGACTGGCATAGATATTTTATAAACTTTCAAAAAAAGTAATAAGTCGTCGGCATAAAGTTTCACAGTATCCGTCCTCTGTCCCAGCTCCAGTCCAACTATGTCAGGGTGGTCTCTAAGAGCACACGTGAGTGGCTCAATAGCTATTGCAAAAAGACCAGGGGAGAGGGGACACCCCTGTCTAGTGCCCCTCTCCAGAGCAAAGGGAAGTGAGACGTGGCCATTGACAGAAATCCTGGCCATCGGTTGAAGGTATAATAACTGCACCCATTTCTGGAATTGTGGGCCGAAGCCCATGCGTCTCATTACGTGCCACAGATAAGGCCACTCGACAGAATCGAAGGCCCTATTGGCGTTGAACGAGACAATAGCAGAGCACGTCTCATCCACATGTGTAGCCTGGATGTGTGTAAACAACCTTCTTAAATTTTTGCTAGTAGACATACCCGGCATAAAGCCGGTTTGTTCCGGGTGGATGATGGATAGTATCATGTTATTAAGTCTAATGGCCAAGATTTTTGGCAGGAGTTTAGCATCAGTAGTAATTAGGGAAATAGGCCTGTACAATACAGGGTAGTCTAGGTTTTTACCAGGCTTTGGTATGACCACTATAATGGCCTCTGACATAGAGTCCGGCATGGTGTTTAGTTCAAAGAGACCGTTAAATAAGTTCAATAACTTAAGAGCAAACATATCTATATGGTATCTATAGAGCTCCACCGGGACTTCATCTACGCCCAGAGCCTTTCCACCAGGGAAGAACTGGATTGCAGTTTATAGCTCATCAATTGTGATCAATTGAAGAGAGGTACTGGCCTCGTCGGACATTACAGGTAAGCTAATATGTTCCAGATAGCTGGACAAATCCCCCTGTGAGCAGTTCCATCTGGACCGATACAAATCTCGGTAAAAACTGAGAAACACTTCAGCTATTTCCCCAGTAGATGTCTTCAGCACTCCGTCAGTACTATAAATCTGGGCAATAGTATTAGCTGGATGGTCTGAACGCACCAAATGGGCCAAAACACTGCCTGTCTTATCTGCATTCATATATAAGTGGTGGGATGTAAATAGAAGGCTATGAGCATTACGCTCCTCTAGATGGGAGACCCAATCGTTCTGTGCCTGTTTCCACCTCAATCTAGACTCTTCCGAGCCATCCCCCAGATTTGCAGTCTCCAGACTCAGACACTCCTTCTCCAATTCTACACCTCTGACTCTATGGGCCCACTTAAGGGAAGCAATTTTAGATATGAGGGTTCCCCTCAAATATGCCTTAAATGTATCCCAAACGACCAGTGTAGAAGCAGTGTATGTGTTATCACTAAAGTACCCCTCCCAGAGGGTCCGGAGATCTGAGGAGTCCCCAAACTGAAGTAACCATGAGGGGTGGAGTTTCCAAAAGGACTGTGCCCTCCGGCATTCCATCTCCACCATTAACACCAAAGGAGAATGGTCTGGGACACCTCTCGCCCTGTAACAGACAGCTGTAAGTCAAGGCAATATCGAGGGAGAGACCAGAGCAAGGTCACTTCGTGAGAAGGAGCTGTGAGTCCTAGAAAAGCAGGAGAATTGAGTGACAGTTGGGTTTTTGAGTTGCCAATCATCTCGCAAACCAATTGATTCTATATAATTGGCGAAACTTGAAGGGCGATCCTCCATAGGAACGGATCCCGGGGGCCACCACTTATCTAGGCCATGGTTTATTAATTTATTAAAATCCCAGAGACATAGAACTGGTGTGTCGGGTGATTGGGCCATATACGCAGCCGCATGTCTCAAGACATCATAATTAAAGGGGGGAGGGACATATACTGCTAAAATAAAAAAGGGTTGCGAGTATAATTTACAGTTTAGGAATACGTATCTACCCAGTGGGTCAGTTTTAACATAAAGAAATACGAATTGTACCGATTTTTTAATTAGTATGGACACCCCCCTAGAATGTGTAGTGTGAGAGGCATGGTACGTCCACCCCACCCAGGGCCTGCGCAAGGAGAGTAATCTGTTGCCCTCTAGATGAGTTTCAACCAGGCAAGTAATATCAGAACCATATTGCCTAACCATTTTGAAAACTAGGGAGCGCTTGACTCTATCATTTATCCCACGGACATTCCAGGTTAAAATATTAAGTTGCGCCATCTTAAAATAGAGAGTTTAACATAGTGGGGACAGTAATAATACATATAACTACTCCGGATTACAAGCTATCCCACTATTATCGATTCAGCAAGTTCCAGAACCCCCACATCTAGATATGAAAAAGTAGCACATAATGTATGACAATTAGACAAAAAAAGAAAAACAGATATACAACAATCCCAAAAGAACACACCCCCTCCCGGTATACCTCCCCCAACTGTGGCATACTTATATCCCTAAACTAATAACTATGAAAAACCTAAGAGATCAGGGAAACTATCCAGTTAACCCAGAAGGCTATCAAGTAATAACCACCAATACAAGCATCGGGGCTCCCCGGTCATAGTAGAAACTGTAAAACGTCTAAAGCAACACTTATTGAGGCGGTATGTGGGGGCATAACGCATAATGTGTGGCTTAATGTGTAAGGGGCATTACGGTGTGCAGCATCATGTGTAAGGGGCATTATGTGTGCAGCATCATGTGTAAGGGGCATTATGTGTGCGGCATCATGTGTAATGGGTACTATGGTGTGCGGCATCATGTGTAATGGGTACTATGGTGCCATCAAGCAAGAACCCCCTAGCAATGAGCACGTAGATAAGCAGCACTTATGTGGCAAATATGTAATGGGCATTACGGTTTGTTATATAGTATGTAATGGGCATCATGATGTGTGGCATAATGTGTAATGGCCATTATGGTGTGTGGCCTTATGTGTAATTGGAATTACGGTGTGTGGCTTTATGTGTAATGGGTATTACGGAGTTTGCTAAAATGTGTAATGGGAATTACTGTTTATGGTCTAAAGTGTAATACCACACCCCTTTTTTGTGATGCCACGCCTCCTTTCCATGAGGCCACACCCCTTTTTGCCGTGCGGCTATGCCAAGCTAAGGTCCCCCTACTGTTGAATCTAGATCTGGGACCACCCATTACCATAATTCTAGATTCCCCTATGCCCCTTATGGGTGAGTCCATTCTCTATGGTTGCAGGAAAGTAGGCGCACACATAAGGCTCCAAATGTATTAAGAAAAGTGCTGGTGCAGTTTAATGCACATATATATTATAAATTCCGACACTCACAGGGAGATATATTGCTGGGTGCCCTCCAAAGGTGCATCCATGGGACGCTGATGTCCTAAGATACATGCGGGGTGAGGCAACACTCCAGTCATAAAAAAAAAATACTGAAAGCCAAAACACAGTAGACAACATTTCAGCACCTTCTATGTGGTCACCTAAGTTTACCACACTGTATACCCCTTATACAAATCATGCAACACAATAGTAACCCACTTATACTGTACTTGCCTCTTACACATTATGCCACATGGAATGAGCCAAAATTCACACTATGGCACACGGATTGAGTCAAAATTCACATTATGCCACACAGATTAAGGCAAAATTCACATTTTGCCACATGGATTGAAAATACACAATATGCTTCCCAAACAGGGACAATGCGCGCCCCTGGCGCTTATTAAAAATTTACACCATAATGTCCATTACATGTTAAGCCACACACCATAATTTCCAATATGTATTATGCCAAACACCATAATGCCTATTAAAAATTAAGCTACATAAGTAATGCTTACCTACGTGCTCATTGCCAGGGGTTCCATGCTCATTGCCAGTGGTTCCAAGCTCGTTGCCATGTAGGATTACATGCTCATTGCCAAGGGGGAATACATGCCCAGGGTAGCTGGGGGACAGCCGCTGCCAGGCAGAAGTGACAGCCGGGCAGAGAGCACGGGGCTGCCCAGCTGTATTCAGACCACTGCAGGTCCCGGCTATTTGTAATAATACCCCTTTCATACCAGAAAATGCAGGGATTTACCCGGCAACATGGTCCCAGGATCATGCATTTTCTGGTGTGAAGGGGGAGAGAAACCACCCCCCCTTTTAACCAGCTATATGGTTTGGTACTTGTTTCCTAGGACGGCGCCCAGATTTTCTATGTACGGCACTGTAGGGAAATCGCATCGCATCGCATCGCATCGCATCGCATGGGCCATTATAACTGCATGCGATGCGATGTGATTTTTTTCATGTCATTTTTTTTGTTACACCACAATATCGCATCGCATCTCATGTCCCGCAAAATCGCATGCGATTTTATAGGGTGCTTGATGCAATGACATTAGGTATGCAATCATATGATTGTATGTCCTCAAAAATAGGTTTAACGCACCCTCCCCACACACTATCCACGCTAACCCGAAGCATGGCGAGCGCAGACAGCCCCGCGTCCTCTGACTTTTTCATTACCCCACTATCCACGTCAGCATGGAGTTGATTTTATATAGTGTGGCGAGCGTAGCGAGGGAACGCAAATTACTTTACATGTATTCCGCGTACGCTCGCCACACTATATAACGTCAACTCCACGCCGACGTGGATAGTGGGGTCATGAAAAAGTCGGAGGACACGTTCCGCCGCTGCTCGCTATGCTTCGGGTTGGCGTGGATAGTGGGGGGGTGCGGCAGATGCGATGCAATGGCCCAAGGCTGAGAGAGCAGTGAATAAATTACATAGGAAAATTGCATCCCATGGCCCTAAAATGGCGCATGCGATGCGATTTCACTACGCAAAATAGCCCACTAAGCAAATTGCTTAGTGGGCGCCGTTCTAGGAAACAAGTACCTATGGTTTAACCAGCTTTATCTTCGGAAGAACCTTTAAATGGGATTCAAATGATTTTGGTTCCATGAAACTGGGCTGTTTGGTTCCAGAGAAATCTGCCCTCAAAGAGCATGAACAGCCATGAAATTACATTTCAGAAATAAAAAAAATCCATTTACCCACAATATCTCTGGAACCAATGAAACCATATGAACCAGCCTGGTATCAGATTGAAGGCCCAGCGATTTGGTTTCGAATGAGATCAACCTCAAATGTCTGTGATGCCAGGGGATGAACTGGCAGCCGTCGGAACTGGGTGGGGGTCAGCATCAGTGGCGTAACTATGAATTGGGCGCCCCCCGTCATTAATGGGGGGCGCCCCCCTCCCCCCCCCCTCCAGAGCACCCCCCTCTCCCCCATCCCCTACCCGCAGCCTTACCTGTCTTGCTGCCGCTGGTCCCGGCTCCCTTGCTGGCTTCATTCTTCTGCTATGGAGACGGACCAACACAAAATGTCCGCCCCCATACAGCAGACAGTTTCAGATAACTGTCTGCTATATGGGGCGGACATTTTATTGTGGTCCGTCTCACTAGCAGAAGAACTGAAGACAGGTAAGGCTGCGGGTGGCGGATTGGCGGGCGGGTGGCAAGCGGTGGATGGGCGGACGGGATGGTGCTAACTATAGCAACGCAGCCCCCCGGCGCCCCCACATGCACAGCGCCCCCCCCCCCCCCCCCCCCCCCCCCCCCCCGCGACCGCGGTGCTATAGTTACGCCACTGGTCAGCATTCCATGTTATCCTGAGGGGAAAACGTTCCAGCTTTTCCCCGCGGTATCTCCGGTTGTTGCCTGCTGTAGACACTCAGCTTTTTTATTCATTCATTCTTAATTTTTCTTGTGATTGGTGGTAATTTTTACTATTCATTTTTTTTTACCATTTAGTGTATACTATTAAGCTCTGAAGTTATACCAAACTCTTTTCCATATCTCATTATGTAACATTTTTTTTTATTCAGTAGACATTGGTTTATTCCAAATGAACTAGTGCAATACATGTATTTAATTGTTACATGGGTTTAATTGTTACTTTAACCAAATATATTTCATATCAGACCCGATGACTTTGCATGCTCTGTTATTTTATATCCAATGGTTCTATACCCTTTTCTGTCCCATAGAGCTGCTATATGGTGTCTTCCAATGACTATATATTTTGCAGATTTGTGCACCTAGTCCTAAAATTAACATATACTAATTTGTACAACCTCATGTGCTTTTCCTTCTCTTACTAACTTTGATGGCACCAAATCCTGTGGTTCTCAGCTGCAATGATATTTATTCCAGTGTTCTCTGCTGATGCAGCTCTGTATATGTACCCTGTACTTGACCTCTATTGTATTAGTCATGGTTTTGCTTATTTGTTTATGTACTCTGTAATTGGGCACTGTAATACCACTTTCACATCGCAGACCCGTTTTAAAAACCGGTATTTTAAAACGGTAATTAAAACGGGTCAGAGCCTTAATAGTGGCCAGATTACCGTTTTAAATGCAGGTTAAGTGTCATTCACATTGCAGTTGAAACGTTTCATTCTGAACACGTTTCAAGGCAGAGTGTGACCATTGCCTGTCATTATGTGACCTACGGATACCTGTGCTGGGACAAAGGTGAGCCGCGTCTGGGACACCAGCAGTCCTTGTATGGAGATCTGATGGAAGATGTGGATGAAGTCCGGGGAGTGGGGCACCAGCCTCACATTATATTCATACTGGCTGAAGATCAGGGATACCGTGACATTGGGTACCACGGATCTGAGATCAGGACCCCGACACTGGATAGATTAGCTGCGCAGGGAGTAAAGCTGGAGAACTACTATGTGCAGCCGATCTGCTCCCCCTCCAGGAGTCAGTTCATCACTGGGAAGTAAGTGCCGAGTGAGTGAGTGTTATCACACAGGATATCAGTGCTTGTGCTTGTGTTGTTTGCCTGAAATACCGTTTCAGACAAACTGTACACATTCACATTGCACAAAAAACGGCAAGGAACCGTGTAGGACTCTGCTTTTTACACGGTTCGAAATGCCAGTTAACTTAAAACGGTAAATCGGCTGTGGTGCATTCACAGTGCAGCCTTAAACGTTTTAAAAAGGGAAAAAAACGGCAATATACCGTTTTAAAAGTGCGATGTGAAAGAGGTATAAATAAAGTTGAATTGGAAAAAACGGTGTGGCTCTACCAAATAGATAGGGCGTATTCTATTATAGAACAAAGGGCATAATTCTAATAATAGTTTGTGGATTTGAGAGCCTGCACCGGTCACATATGTCAGTAGAAATACTTAGATTATATGATTAAATGACCATACTAAGGTGAGTATGAAATTTACAATTCAAGGATACTGTAGGTGGCTGTTAACGCACAGGAATGTACTGGATCTAATATGCTTATCCAATTGCTTGGAAATCTTTTATCATAGTAGTTCGCAAACTCAATTCTCATTGACCCCACAAGTTTTTCCAGCTGGTGAAACACAATGCTCCTGCTATGTGATGTGGAAAATGTGAATGGTTAGTGCACCCTGAGGACTGAGTTTGGGAACCACTAATGCAGGCATTCCCAGCCACTTTCCTCAATGCACACCAACATTGCAGGTTTTAGGGCCTTATTCTGGTTCACTCTTATGCTGTGTACACACTTGTACAATCTGCATGAGATCCAGATGAGATTACAATTTAGACTATCTGCATACAATTTAGACTATATAGTGCAGATCTGCACTATATAGTCTATGCAGCCAAGACTTTCTGGCTGCGATACGGGAGCGCGCATCGAGATCGCAAGGGATAAAACCCATAAAATCTGCATGAGATCCAGATGAGATTTTGACTATATAGTCAAAATCTCATCTAGATCTCATGCAGATTGTACAAATGTGTACACAGCATTAGAGGCAAATTCCTTCTCAAATGGACAAAACCATGTGCACTGCAGGGGGAGGGGGGCAGATATAACATGTGCAGTGAGAATTAGATTTGGAAATCTGAGTGAAATCTATATTGCAGTGTAGAAATAAAGCAGTCAGAGAAACAAAATAACTCACCCAAATCTAATTCTCTCTGCACATGTTACATCTGCCCCCTGCAGTGCACATGGGCCCTTATTCTGATTGAATCGGATGGCTCAGAGTGCGGACGGACAGCCGATGGTTGTTGTTTGCGCATGTGCAGAGGCATATATGCGCATGTGCATACGCCTCACACGTCCGAAAACGGTGTGAGTTCCGTGCAGAAAACGATCGGTGAGAACAATCCGAGCAGGGGGTGGAGAGGGGTGTGAAGGGCTGTTTGGGCTCATTACCATATGTGTACGCCCCGCGTTTCATGAGCATTCCCATAAAAACGCTGGGCGTACATATGGTAATGCAGCCCTGATGCATGTGTGGGGGGTGGACAGCTGACATAGCCGGTTGTCAGCTGCCCGCCCATATCCCTGCTTTTATACAGAAAAATGTCTGAGTGGTCTGGAGCAGTCGGTGCTGTCTGACCGCTAGGTCCATCATTCGATGGTCGGCGACCATCGGAGGATGGGGGAGGATCCCACAAATGGAGGAGGTGTTACATCCACTCGCGGTCCGTTCTGCGTTTTACCGCATTCGGCCAGTGTGAGCGATCCGTACGATAGGCGGGGCTAAGAACACTCGGTTCCTGTACGAAATACGCATTCGTCCGATTCAACTAGAATAAGGGCCATGGTTTTGTCCATTTGAGAAGAAATTTGCCTCTAAGAGTGATCCAGAATAAGGTCCTTAGTGATATCCAGTCTTCAGCACAGATGGTTAAATCAAAATAACTCGGGTAATAATTAAGTCACCTGTGCTCAAGCCTAAATATCCCTAAAATCTTCATTGCTATGCTGGGTACACACCTACAGATTTACGTGTCCAGTGGAAACAAAATCTGGTAATGTACTGGAGCAAATGGCAATTAACCATTTGTTCCCATATACCGGAAAACAGACAATGGTGATTCAGACAGATTGGATAAATTTGTTAAATCAAAAAGATTTATCCAAAGTAATTTTTGTCCATTTTCCAGCATTTGAAAGCCAATAATTGACTATCATTTGCTCCCACACATTACCAGACTTTAGTTCCCACCAGACAGATTGGACAGATAAATCTGTAGGAATGTAACCAACTTTAGTGTGCCTTGAGGACCGAGGTTGGGAATGTCTGCACTTGGGCAGATTTATTAAGCTTGGAGAAGAGATAAACTGGAGATAAAGCGGAGAAAAGGTAAAAGGAGATAAATCACCAGCCAGTGTGCTTTCCATCCGATCCAATGTGTGAGTGTTGGATAGGAGCCCCTAGGTCAGTCATACTGCACCAGTAATTTATCGGAATTGGATGTGTATGCGATACATTGCCCGAAGTTTGACTGACATTTCCAGCCCCTCTAGCCTCTTAATTCAGCCCATCAGATATATTTTATGGTAAAATTGTATACCATAAGATATATCACATCCAATTTATCTTGGCTTGCGATATATCTTATGCAAAAAAACGACATCAAAGTACCAAATTGGATGGAACCACTCCCAGGAAGGTCCAGGGGGAGTTCAAGGGAAATTGCATCCAATTTCAGCGTCAGATATATTGCTTTAGTGTATGGGGGCCTTAAAGTACACATTGGCCCAACTGTCAATGAGTAAAAAAATTCATTGGTTATGATAACAGTTGGGAGTTAAGGCCCCCATACACTAGGGCGACTTGTCCTTAGGACAAGTCGCCCCCGACTTCCCCCTGAGCTTCCCCGGCTGCTCCCCGGGGGAGCTTGATTAGATTGGCACTTGATGTGCCATTTTTTACATGTGATAAATCGTCTCGATTTATCACATGTAAAAAACCCGGGGAGCAGGGGGGGGGGGGGGCTGCTGGTGGGAGCAGGGGGGCTGGGGACGCTGCGGGGACACAGACGCTGTGGGGGACACAGACGCTGCGGGGGACACAGGCGGCATAGAGCCGGGCAGAGGGAGCCGGGAGCTGTCAGTGCTAGAAAAAAAAGAGAGATTATGTGTGGTGCGCAATTCACAGCAGCCGGTACTGGGGGTAGTCAGCCCCAAATTTATGTAGAAAAAAGAAGAAATGTGGTTTGTACTGGCGCTGGTTGTTTAAGACAAAGAAACAATATAGGACGGTATATAATTAATTGTTTGTTTACTAATGAATTATAAAAATAAATAACATATGATCAATACATACATATACAGATACAAAATAATTCACATTAAATATTTATTTTAAAAAAGACTATTGGTGAGTGGGCTCAGTCTTATCCACCAATGGGTGATATAATATTGATTAAAAAGTCATATAGCAGCTGATATGATTTGATATATTACCATCCTTGATCCTCCTTGTATGTTAGATGAGGAATTTGTAATCCAAAGGTTTATGCTGGACCAAGGTTATTTCCCAGTGCCTTGTGTTTCCATAAGCACAGTTCCCCTTATGTGTGGCTCACCGCGATATCCAATTTAAGGGACCAAGCTAAATCCCACAGCCTCAGCGTTGAATAGGATTCGGTGTATATTAGTGCCAACTTGTAGGGATGAATGGGTAGGTCCGCTGGATGGATGGTAACTCGTCTGCTGAATATAAAGCTCAACGCGTTTCTCCGGTTAATTGGGTGTCCGGCTTCCTCAGGAGCAAGTGCTAACTGTCTCAACAGTAGCTATTCTTATACCATTATGGTGATCTCATTAGTCCTCTCACCTGTGTGAGTACCACCCATTGTTTATAGGTAATACTAAGCTTATATATCGAAATCATTCGTACATATCATAAAAATACTTTATATCATTATATAAGGAGGCAGTCCTATATTTATTATAAAAAATCATAAAATTCGAAGTAATAAAAACAACCAAAATGTGTGTATTCATAGTGAAAACAGTTTAATTCAGCCCTCCTCTACTATGGTTGGCTAAATAGAATCACATGACCCTAGTTGATCGGGTCTGCAGTGAAGTTTTAGATATTTAGTCAGGGAAAAAGACATTGTGTATTGGATATTACCTGTGCCGGTCTCCGAGCTGCGGGGGAGTCCGCCGTCCGTCACCGATTGCCGGTATCAGTGATCAGAGCGGCGGGCCCCCCGCGCCGTCCGGAGCCAGCGTCTCACCTGTTGCCCGGCAACGCTATCCGGTGACGTGGCATCATCACGTGACCCGGAAGCGTGTCGGGCAAGGGAGATAGTGCCCGTGTGACCTCATCACGTTCTGTTGCGTATCACGCAACAAGAACGTGTATCTAGTCACAAAGGAGGCGCATCCGCGTACCGGGCTTCACAGTACTGGCAGATCGATTCCACGTCACAGGGGGGAGTGGAGCCTAGATACTGTTTGGCCAGGACGCCGGTAGCGTCTCTAACGTTGCCTAGCAACATTCGGGAATAGAAATTTATACCAATTGGTATCTCTGACTATTAATATAACGATGTTTTTCTTTCATCAACTATACAGGGAAATATAACGGGTTTCATCAAGGAGTATATCATACATTTGTCAGATAAATACAGAAAAAATTATTATAGTATTATTATTTTCATCTCTTACAGTAGTTTTAAACAGTTCTTTGATTAGATTTATTTATTTTCGGGGAACAGATCATAGAATTTTCCTAATATGCTATACTGTAAGGGACACACTCCGCAATAGACATGCGTATCTCCAGAAGAACATTTCAGAAATATAATGTCACAAATAAATAAACCAAAAATATAAGAGAAAAATAAAAATATGTATAAGGAAAAAGGGAAAAGGGAAAGAAGGGGGCATGCATGACAGATGAGCAACAATTCTCAGATTATAAGACCGCATTTAGTTCAATGGTCTCATTTAGACCGTCAGGATGAAGGGAATTAAATTTCAGAGTCCAAAAGACTTCTCTTCTACATAACAAATTGAATCTATCCCCTCCTCTTGGGGTGTTAGAAATTTGTTCCAGACCTATTATTGTAAGGCAGGCAGGATTACACTGATGTTTTAGCTTGTAGTGTCTTGATACACTATGTTTCATATATCCCTTCACTATATTCCTGCGATGTTCCATGAACCTGACATGTAATGCTCTGGTTGTTCTACCAATATATGGCAAGTTGCATCCACATCTCATTAAATATATAATGTAATCTGAATCACAATTAATAAATGATCTAAGTTCGTGTATAGGTTCCGATGGTGATATATTGATTTACAGAGTACGTCTTGGGATATAGGTACACATAGTGCATCTTCCTTTGCCACATTTATAAAATCCTTTGGGTTTTATAGTAAGCCAATTTGTGTAATGTGTTATTGTAGTGTTTGTTTGTCTTTCTTTTTTAAGGTGACTGGGAGCTAATAAGGTTTTTAATGTTTTATTTTTCTTGTATATAATTATTGTTTTTTTTGGAATTATGTCTGATAATATTTTATCCTGTTGGAGTACTCTATAATTGCGTGTTATGATATTTTTAATATCCTTTGTACAATTGTTATACTTGCTTATGAAAGCTATTTCAGTATTTGGTTTATGTGTTAGTTCTTTCTTGGGGGGATTTTTTGGTTTGAGAAGATCCGATCTTTTCATTTTGGTTACCTCGGAGAGAGCTTTTGTCAGTAGTTCCTCCGGATAATCTCTTTCTCTAAAGGATTCTAACATTTGGACTGCTTGGTTTGAAAAAGTCTGTTCCTCTGTACAATTTCGTTTAAGGCGCATCAGTTGGCCTTTGGGAATATTCATCTTCCACGGGGCGTAATGTGCGCTTTTGTAATGGACATAGGAATTGGTGTTAACTGGTTTGACATAGTTAGATGACAAAATTTTATTCTCACTGATCTTCAGGGTCACGTCTAGGTAATTAACCGATTCCAAATCATATGTGTGGGTAAAAGTTAAATTATAATTATTATTATTAAGTGAATTGTCAAATTTAGTGGCTGATTGAATATCCCCATTCCAAATTATAATCAAATCATCAATGTAACGGCCATAGAAGACCAGGTTCGCATCCCAGCCGCCGTCCCACACATGGGTCTGTTCTACCTCGCCCATGTATAGGTTGGCATAGCTGGGCGCAAACCTGGTCCCCATGGCCGTCCCCATCACCTGTAAATAATATGTGCCGTGAAAAGTGAAATAATTATGAGCCAAAATAAAAGCAATACTTTGTAATATGAAATCCTTATGTTCTTTACCCCAAGTTGTCATCTGAGTTCAATTTCCGCTGTATCACTTCACAATCCAACTGATGGGGGATGTGGGTGTACAGGGCACTAACATCTAAGGTTAAAAATGCATAGCCATCTTGCCATGATATTGTCTGGATTTTGTCCAGAAGATCCATGGTGTCTCTAATATGAGACTTAAGGGTTCGAACATAAGGCTGCAAAAAGTGATCTACATATTGTGATAAATTAGCTGTGAGGGAACTGACACCAGAAACTATGGGATGCCCGGGAGGTGAGGTGAGTGATTTGTGTATTTTGGGAAGAAAATAAAATGTGGGAGTGATAGGGTGTGTGGGTAGTAGGAATAAGTACTCATCCCTAGACGTGACACCCAAGTCCAGAGCTTGATCCAAAAGATTTTTCAATTTGTCTAGATATATCTTTGTGGGATCATTTTTTAGAGTGATATAGAATTTTGTATCGAGAAGCTGTTTGTGTGCTTCCTCTAAATAATATTGACGAGTCATTAGAACAACCCCCCCCCCCCCCCCCCCCTTATCAGCCTCTTTGATTATTATTTGTTCATCTTGTTGGAGTTCTTTTAGGGCGATTTTTTCTCTTTTAGTGAGATTAGAATATTTATATTGGGAGGAGTGTTGTTTAGAACATAAACTTTTAAAATCTTCTAATGTTATTTTATAAAATGATTCAATGCTAGAACTTTTAGCTGTGATTGGAAAAAATTCGGATTTCCTCCGAAATCGGAAGTTTGGGGTTCGATTTGTATCATAAATCTGTATCGGTCCCTCATCAGTGTGATTTTGATCCCACAAATCCTCTAGATCTAATAAGGAATTTTTATCTGTTTCGTCCAAGAAAACAATAGAAGAATTAGTTTTTTGTTGTTCTAAAGTTCTTGATGCGAAAAAACGCTGACGGCATAGTGTCCGAATAAAGCGATTTAATTCAACAAATAAGTCGAAAATATTCGGCTCACTGGTTGGACTAAATTTTAGTCCCTTTTGTAGGACTGATAAGTGATTATCATCTAGTGTTTTGTCTGTTAAATTAAATACACATGGTATTTTGGGGGTATTGGTGTTTATTTTAGATTTCTTTTTGAGGCCCCTGCCTCCTCTAGATCCTCTGTACTTCTTTCTCTTTGTCGTTTGGGTGTGTCCCTGTTTCGTTGGTAATTGGGCAAATCCCATCTCTGTGTTTTCGGTCGGGCCCCTAAAAAATCCCTTTGATGGTCTATTTGTTCGTCTTTTGGACTCTGAAATTTAATTCCCTTCATCCTGACGGTCTAAATGAGACCATTGAACTAAATGCGGTCTTATAATCTGAGAATTGTTGCTCATCTGTCATGCATGCCCCCTTCTTTCCCTTTTTCCTTATACATATTTTTATTTTTCTCTTAAATTTTTGGTTTATTTATTTGTGACATTATATTTCTGAAATGTTCTTCTGGAGATACGCATGTCTATTGCGGAGTGTGTCCCTTACAGTATAGCATATTAGGAAAATTCTATGATCTGTTCCCCGAAAATAAATAAATCTAATCAAAGAACTGTTTAAAACTACTGTAAGAGATGAAAATAATAATACTATAATAATTTTTTCTGTATTTATCTGACAAATGTATGATATACTCCTTGATGAAAACCCGTTATATTTCCCTGTATAGTTGATGGAAGAAAAACATTGTTATATTAATAGTCAGAGATACCAATTGGTATAAATTTCTATTCCCGAATGTTGCTAGGCAACGTTAGAGACGCTACCGGCGTCCTGGCCAAACAGTATCTAGGCTCCACTCCCCCCTGTGACGTGGAATCGATCTGCCAGTACTGTGAAGCCCGGTACGCGGATGCGCCTCCTTTGTGACTAGATACACGTTCTTGTTGCGTGATACGCAACGGAACGTGATGAGGTCACACGGGCACTATCTCCCTTGCCCGACACGCTTCCGGGTCACGTGATGATGCCACGTGACCGGATAGCGTTGCCGGGCAACAGGTGAGACGCTGGCTCCGGACGGAGCGGGGGGCCCGCCGCTCTGATCACTGATACCGGCAATCGGTGACGGACGGCGGACTCCCCCGCAGCTCGGAGACCGGCACAGGTAATATCCAATACACAATCTCTCACAATTTTTCCCTGACTAAATATCTAAAACTTCACTGCAGACCCGATCAACTAGGGTCATGTGATTCTATTTAGCCAACCATAGTAGAGGAGGGCTGAATTAAACTGTTTTCACTATGAATACACACATTTTGGTTGTTTTTATTACTTCGAATTTTGTAATTTTTTATAATAAATATAGCACTGCCTCCTTATATAATGATATAAAGTATTTTTATGATATGTACGAATGATTTCGATATATAAGCTTAGTATTACCTATAAACAATGGGCGGTACTCACACAGGTGAGAGGACTAATGAGATCACCATAATGGTATAAGAATAGCTACTGTTGAGACAGTTAGCACTTGCTCCTGAGGAAGCCGGACACCCAATTAACCGGAGAAACGCGTTGAGCTTTATATTCAGCAGACGAGTTACCATCCATCCAGCGGACCTACCCATTCATCCCTACAAGTTGGCACTAATCTACACCGAATCCTATTCAACGCTGAGGCTGTGGGATTTAGCTTGGTCCCTTAAATTGGATATCGCGGTGAGCCACACATAAGGGGAACTGTGCTTATGGAAACACAAGGCACTGGGAAATAACCTTGGTCCAGCATAAACCTTTGGATTACAAATTCCTCATCTAACATACAAGGAGGATCAAGGATGGTAATATATCAAATCATATCAGCTGCTATATGACTTTTTAATCAATATTATATCACCCATTGGTGGATAAGACTGAGCCCACTCACCAATAGTCTTTTTTAAAATAAATATTTAATGTGAATTATTTTGTATCTGTATATGTATGTATTGATCATATGTTATTTATTTTTATAATTCATTAGTAAACAAACAAATAATTATATACCGTCCTATATTGTTTCTTTGTCTTAAACAACCAGCGCCAGTACAAACCACATTTCTTCTTTTTTCTAGAAAAAAAAGCCTACTGTATACAATGAATGGGCAGCCTGTGATTGGCTGAGCGCTCTCTCAGCCAATTGCTGACTGGCTGAGAGAGCGCTCAGCCAATCACAGGCCGCCCATTCATTGTATGGGCTTTTTTTTTTTTTATTCAGTGCTGACAGCTCGCGGCTCCCCCCGCCCGGCTCTATGCCGCCTGTGTCCCTCGCAGCGTCCCCAGCCCCCCCTGCTCCCTCCACCGCCACACCGCCCCACTAGGTCCCAAGTCGGGTGGTTGGACGTGCAGCAGGTCCGACCAACCGACGCAGATCCGATGCGCACGGGACCGCACATCGGATCTGAGGGGACATCAAAACTAGCCGATTTTGGTCCGATTTAGGCCAGATCCGACTGATCTGGCCTAAATCTGACCAAAATCGGCAAGTGTATGGGGGCCTTTAGTTACCGTTTATTTTTCAAACACTGGGGCAGATGTAATAAGCCTGGAGAAGAGATAAAGTGAAAGGAGATAAAGCACCAGCCAATCAACTCCCAATTGTCATTTTCAAACACAGTTCATTGGTTGGTGCTTTATCGCCTTTCAATTTATCTCCACTTAATCTCTTCGCTTAATACATCTGCCCCACTGACAGTTATGTGCTTATTGCCTGGATCACCATTTATATACATAGTTACATATAGAAGGTAAGGCTGAAAAAAGACTTACGTCCAACTGGTTCAACCTGGTTATGCTATATATTATGTTATACTAATTTAAGGACTGATTTTGTTACTTAGATATAACCCTGGATATTTTTGGCCAGTAAATGACTGTCCAACCTCATTTTGAACGTATTTATTGTGGTCGCTGATACAACTTCGCCTGGGAGTTCCAAAGTTTGACAGTTTCTAAGAAATTTTTCCTGCCCGCTGAAGAAAATCTTTTTTCTTCTTGCCTATACTCATGCCCCCTGGTCCTATTTTCCATTCTAGAAGAAAAAAGGGATTTAGGTAGTTCCTTGTGTTGGCCCCTAATATATTTATACATGTTGAGCATGTCCCCCCTTAGACGTCTCTTTTCTAATGTTAATAGTCCCAACTTACTTAGTCTTTCCTCATAGGTTAATTTCTCCAATCCCCTAACAAGCTTTGTTGCTCTTCTTTGTATTTTTTCTAATTCAGCGATATCCTTCTTGTAGTGTGGCGCCCAGAACTGTACTCCATATTCGAGGTGAGGTCTAACCAATGCCTTGTACAGGGGCATAATCACTTTTGGGTCCCTAGTTTCCATACCCCTTTTGATGCATGCTAGAATTTTGTTAGCCTTTTTTGCTGCTAAGTCAGACACGCTACACTTGAGCCACAATGGCTCTTGAGGTTGAATGTGAGATAAATGAGATATTTAAGTTTCATGGGTCTCTCCAGAAAAAAACGTTTGATGATGCCAAAATGAATAGTAACAATAAAAATAAATAATGTATAAAGGTTGTATATTTTTATGTGAACAACAAGATTTGATTATGTATGTTTATATATGTTAAAGTTTATAAAGGTCCGCAGTCCACAGAGCCCGATATACAGAAATACATGCTCAAATTACCTGACCGGTGATTAACCAGGTGCATCCACAGATGCAACCTAATTGAAGTTTCCCACTGATTGGACAGTTCACCTTTTTAAACCTGGTCAGACAACAGATAGACCATCTTCTGAGGAAACAGTCAGATTTACTACAGACGGAGAAACGCGTCAAGAATCTATCTTATTCCGACACCCGCTTCTTTTTGAGACAGCCCAAATTACCACCTATTGGCTGCCCAGTTCCCAACCCAGCCAGACCGATCCCATCCTGTTACAGCGGCACAGCAGCACTAAGAGGCGTCCTTCCATCTTGGACACCCGGGTGAGAGTTACCATCCTGCCGTGTCAGCTCCCAGCGCCGGCTCCCCCAACATCGGGGCCACGCTGGTTGTTCAGCAGACCGGTCACCACCCGCTTCCAGAGTGTCTGCCCCTGGCGAGAGTTACCATCCCATCTCCGCGTCAGCTCCCAGCACCGGCTCCCTCAACCTCAGGGCTACACTGGTTGATAGCAGACCGGCCACCACCTACATCTGGAGTGTCTGCTCCCGGTACCGGCTCCCTTACCATCGGAGCAACACTGGTGGAAGCGGACACCAAAGCACTGGATCTCTGCTGCATTTCCATCACTCACACCAGCCGGTAATATATACCAATACAAACATTGAATTTGTACAACTAACAACTACTACAGCAACTGTATTATAAAGGGAACTTCTATATTGCCATTATCCATTTGGGAACTCCAATATTATTGGCAACGCAATACCAGCATGGGCTCTAAGTGGTGTTAGTCGGAACCAATATTTTATTGTGTATATGTATGTATTTTTAGTCTTTAATTTTACTGTGTAATTACTGTATTGAATAATATTAAGTAAAGAATAATAACAAAGATCAACACAGTGCGCTCTCTTTTATCTTGTCGTATTTTGTATTGCCACAAAGACCTATTGGTCTTTTTTGGGAGCAGCATATGAGCTGTGGAATATATATATATATATATAAATTAATTTATTTTTTTATATATTATAATTGCGCCTGATTTACCCATCTGGGTATTTGCTTGTTCGGTTTTTTTTGCTGCTACGTTACAATGGGCGCTGCACCCCATCTTGGGGTCTATTAGGACTCCAAGATCCTTTTCGAGTTCTGAATTACCTAGTACCTCACCACTAAGGGTATAACTTGCACACTGGTTGTGTCTCCCCAGGTGCATGACCTTACATTTATTTCCGTTGAACTTCATTTTCCACTTGTCGGCCCATTCCTCTAGGTTTTCTAGATCCTTTTGAAGTGTGGTAACATCCTCCGATGACTTGATAACTTTGCTTAGCTTTGTATTATCCGTGAAGATGGAAACATTGCTGAGTAACACTATCCCAATATCGTTAATAAGAATGTTAAACAAAATGGGCCCCAAGACTGAATTCTGTGGCACTCCACTTAGTACCTGTGTTGTTTCTGATACTGCCCCGTTCACAGACACAAGTTTGTGTTTTTCACTCAATAAATGAGCCTCTACTTTGTAAAATGGTTCAGGAAGAGTATGGTTTGAACAGGATGTTACCAGACTTGTAATATAAGAAATATTTATTTAGAGTTTATAAAAAAATAATAATTTAAAACCAAAATATATTCCTTACTCATTTGGTCAAATAAACACTTTGTTAGCTTTTTCATATGCAGCATTCCATAGGTAATCCAATGTGCTATGAAAAGTGGCACAGGAGCATGGATACAGATATTGATGTACTCCCTATAAATTCTATTCAGTCCTAAACGCTGGAAAATGATCTAGAACAAACAGTATTTACTTGAACAAAATGCAAATGCCATTGTATGTGCCAAAGTGGCTTAATGTAAGAGCAGCTCCAGTCTACAAAGGCACAGCTCATAGGTTTGATTGTAGAAGCTCCATTACCTACATCTCCCTATGAGCATCTGCTTCTATAGTAGTCAATCAAGTGACACTGGGCCTGATTCAGAGCTGCAAATTCAATTATAGGACGACTGTGCATTTTAAACTGTGTGCATGTGCTAGCCGTCTGTACACCGGAAGTAGCGAAGGCTAGCCTTTTCTGTCCGTAAGCAGGGTGACTGTCACCCTGCGATCGATTGTGTACGATGACCCAGCTTTTTCTGGTAGTGTCCCAGAAAACACAGACCTTCCCCGGCCTTTAACGTCATCAACAGCCTCCTTCCCACGGCCTTCGCAGCGGTAAGTCTAGACTTAAATCGGTGCTTGTGATCAGGGTGGCATCCATTCAATGGCCAATGATTATGAATGGATTTCCCCATGTGCATGGCTGGGAACGCATTACTAGCTGTGCACATGGATGGGATTTTACTCAAGCAGGATGGCGTGGAGCAGTCTTTACCTGCTCGCTGAGCTCCAAAAACTCACAGACCAGCGAGCAGGTCTGAATCATAACGTGCTTGCCTTGCCCAATAGCAAGGTAAGCACCGTATGATGGTTTTTAAAAAAATAATGATTAATAGGCCATGCTATATAGTAGAAATAGAGCTCCAAGGATGGTGCTACTTTTTTATAGTGTCCAGGTTCACAAATCTTTACTGGAGTTATATCAGCTGTACAGTATATTCCTCATTAGCAGAGTCCTCTGCCTCAGTGCAGACTGTCCAATGCTTCCTCTTCCACTGTTCGCATCTCATTTTCAACATATTTCTCTTGAAACGCCAGAGTTCTTTTAACAGTATATGTTAAGGTCTATATTGCAGAGGTAGAAGACACACATGACATAAGAGATTATGGGGCAGATTTATTAAGCTTTGGGAAGAGATAAACTGGAGATAAAGCAGAGAAAAGGTAAAAGGAGATAAAGCACCAGCCAATCAGCTCCCAACTGTTTTTTTTCAAACACAGCTGATTGGCTGGTGCTTTATCTCCTTTTACTTTTTCTCCGCGTTATCTTCAGTTTATCTCTTCTCCAAGCTTAATAAATCTGCCCCTATATACTGTATATCTATCTTATATAAAAAAAAAAAACAACCTTTAAGACATTAGGCTTCAAAAAAGAAGCTAAAAGTAATAAATAGATAAGAGGGTCTATCAATATATATGTGTGAGGACCTCAGCCATCAAAGCTGATTAAATATATTTCTGGATGGCAAACGCCTCCATTTTGACGTAGCTCAGCTGAAACCGGTAAATTTAAGTGTAGTGTTTGTTAATTTACTTGCGTAATATTTATCGATACTCACTACACTTCCAGCAAGCAGAAAACAAGTGGCGGCTCCCTGCACCACTATTTTAAAAGTAACAAGCATGGTGTCAGCCTTTATGTATGGACTGTGAGTCTAAAGACCCGCACACAATGGCCGATTTTGAGCTGAAAGCAGCTGACTTTTGCCATTTGAGCTGCTTTCAGATAAAATGGCGCTCAGCATGTAAAGCCCAGCTATGAATGCTCCTGCATCATCTCCGGCCACCAATCTGCTGGTATTACCAGCAGATGAGTGACATGATGGACGGCTTTCCATAGCGCCCTGCTAAGAAAAGCTGTCCACCCCAGGGGAAATAGCTGAGACGGGCAAAAATCGCTCAGCGTTAGCAGTCAGAAACCTGATGTTTAACTAGGTTAATATTTTTCAATCTGGTAAAACAGAAAGATTAGGTAAATCAAACAGTCCATGCAAAGGTGTCTTTGCATAGCAAAGTAAAAAAAAATCTATATCATATATGTTCATTTCTATGGTGGCCTCTTTTTTCTCTTTATAGGGCACATGTATTAAGCCTTAACAAGAGATAAATGCAAGGGTGATAAAGAGAGATAAACGTCCAGCCAATCACCAGCTAACTGCCACGTGTTTGAAAAAAGTAAATTAGGAGGGGATTGGCTGGACATTTATCTCTCTTTATCACCCTTGCATTTATCTCTTGTTAAGACAGTTGCACATTAATTGAAAAATGAAGTTCGAAATATCAGCACACAGTTTGGAATGGAAAAAAATAGATACATATATATATGTGTGTGTAAAAACCATATTACACATTGTGCATATACCTATTTATTTATGTTTGTCATCGTGGCATGAGACCCTTTCAAAGAGAGAAAAGGGACCAATAAATTATAAATGAGCTTTGTAATGTCACGTTTAGGCAGCGGTTCTCAAACTGTGGGTCCTGACCCCAAAGTGGGTCTCGGCCTTCTCAGCATGGGGTTGCGACTTCATGTTGCTGACCATTAGGCTGTTGACTTCTCTAATCTCAGTCAATGATTCAAGGAGTCTGAACTGAGATTCGATTGCTATGCAATCTTTGCTAACTCAATTCATGCTATCTACATTCGATTTGCACTATATAGACATTGCTGCCCTGTCTATTTGGCTTTTCGATTTCAGCTGAACGGGAGCGCGAATCGGCATCGAATCGGGAAAGAAAGCTTAAAAACAGGTTCTATCTCCATCCGTTGTATATGTGATCCCGATTGATCTGGACTATATAGTCAAAATCGAATGTCAAATTGTACCGTGTGTACACATCATAACTTTCTAGTTGGACACGGATAAATAAATATTTATTCTGATCAATTTATTTTCTTTCTATACACACAAACATGCTAAAAATAAATAGGCCATTAGGATACGATGTGAAATGGAAGTCTGCCCCCACTACAGCAGACATAAGATTTCCAGGTGATCGGTTTTCCACCCCAAAGCAGAACCCACTTGCTTTATCCACAGCTGCCAGAACTCTCTTCATACTTTGTTCATCCTAAGAATAAAATAAAGGATTAGGCTAAACCTCACTGTACTCCTCAGGTATAGCAACATTTCTATCGCATATACAATGGTATGCGATTTAAAATTGTATAAGCACCCTATAGGGTTTTCCCATGTTAAAAGTGGCCCCTATAACTTAATTAAACTATGTTAAAAACACCCCCAAGGGCACCCCCACTATCAACGCCAACCCGAAGCGTGGTGAGCGCAGCGAGCCCGCGAGGGGCGGCGGTACGTGACCTACAACCTTTTCATATCCCCACTATCCACGTCGGCATGGAGTTGATTTTATATATAGTGTGGTGAGCACAGCGAGCCACCGAGCCCGAAGCGTGGCGAGTGCAGCGAGCCCCGCGGAATACATGTAAAGTAATACGCATGCACACGCCATGCTTCGGGCTCGGTGGCTCGACACACTATATAAGATCAATTCCACTCCGACGTGGATAGTAGGGGTATGAAAAGGTTGTAGGACGTGTCTCGCCGGGCTTCGGGCTCGGTGGCTCGCCACACTATATAAAATCAGCTCCACGCCGACGTGGATAGTGGGGGTATGAAAAGGTCATAGGACGCGTACCGCCGCCACTCGCAACACTTCGGGTTCACGTTCATAGTGGGGGTGCATTTAACATTGTAAGCCCCCATTAGGGTGCTTATACATTTAAACATCGTATAGGGGGCTTATACAATTTTAAATCGAATCGCAGTGCATCGGGTGTATGCCATGCGATGCGATGATATGTCGTGCGACCAAATATCGTGGGCGCCGTGCTAGTACACATGTACCCAAGTTTGTTTCACCTCATGTGGGAGACCATGACCTAGAACAGTTATTCATAAATTCAGTCCTCAAGGCACCCCAAATATCCAGGTTTTAGTGATATCACAGTTTGTGCACAGATGGTATAATCAAACTGACTGAGGCACTAACTCAGTCACCTGTGTATGCATGGATTTGCTTAAAATCAGTTCTCCCTACAAAATAACTAACCTCATCACATTCAACCCCTTTACCCAATGGGGCATACACACAGGTCGTTTGTATAGCTATTTCTAAGCAACCTGACTAGATCCCTTACAAATCAAGCAGAGCTCACTGTGTACTAAATGCAAGCAGTGTAAATCTAGTAGACGCCAGTGATCTTTTCACCAGAGAACACTGGCCATGCCAGGTGGCTCAGCACACATTGCTGGTGCATTGCATGTGTACTAAGTTATCTGTGCTACACTATGCTCCGTTGCCCCATGTGTAAGCCACATAACATCTATCTTCCACCCTGGTCACCCTTAAAGATCGCACTCCAGCTCCCCCTATACACTTGTATGGTCAGATTAAAGGCCTCCATACACTAGTGCCTTGATGGCTAACCTTGACACTTCAGCTGTTGTTGAACTACACATCTTAGCTTGCTCTGCATCAGATTTAACATGGCCAAATAGCAAAACTGAAGCCGAGCATGCTGGGATGTGTAGTTCAACAACAGCTGGAGTGTCAACGTTAGTCATCAAGGCACTAGAAGGATGTGGCCCTTTTCCACACAATATCAACCCATCTGGCTGAAAAATCATTTGAAAAGTGTCAAATCGTATGTCATTTACCTCAGATTCCAATCCGATGCAAGGTCCCCTGCGCATTGGATTAGACCTGGAGATGATCAACGCTGCAACAAGGATGCATTGTATCACGTGGCAGTGAATGGCATCACATACAGTACATTGTATGTATAAGGACCACATAGGATGTATCCTATGAGATCTAGCCCCCCCAGGGAACCTAGCAAGGTCTGTCTGAGTGTTTTACCTCAGTGTATTAGTTATGCGGTAGATAAAACAATATTCTCAGTCTCTCTAGCCTTGGTGTCACACTCAATGCCACTCTAGATTTCCATATTCTGCTAAACCCAAATGAAATTTACTGAGGTTGCTCCAAATAATAGATACAGGAATATTGTTGGGTCCAAACCTCTTCTCTTTTACTTTAAAGCATTCAATTTATAAGTGCAGCATAGGAATGTCAATTGTTACATAGCTCATTATGAAAGTTTTCCATGATGGAATGGGCAAAAGTTAGTGATGGTGACACATCTGGATCAATACTGCAAGAAACTTGCTTTGTTTTATATATAAATTGGGTTGTTTTGTGTATTACAAAAAATAAATGTACCCTCTACTGTAAAATAAAAACATACTTAAAAACATCTAAAGGCCGCCATCCACTAGTGCGATATGGCCACTTTATATGCGATACCGATGCATTGCAATCCTTTTCATGCGATTGCAATGGGAGTTCCCATGTGTCAGAGGAGAGGTCATTAATATTTGTTGCAAGCCATAGCCCTTGCTGGGATTGCATGCAAAGGGACCGTATACGATGCATCATATGCAATCCAGTCACCCGCCGGGTGAGTTGGAGGGGTATCACATGTGAGATACTGCATTCGATACTGCATTCGATACCTCGCCCTAGTGCCTTGATGGCTAACCTTGACACTCCAGCTGTTGTTGAACTACACATCCCAGCATGCTCTGCATCAGATTTAGAATGGCCAAATAGCAAAACTGAAGCAGAGCATGCTGGGATGTGTAGTTCAACAACATTTGGAGTGTCAAGGTTAGTAATCAAGGCACTAGTGGATGGCGGCCTTACGTTTTCTGACCAGTATAGATATACAAGACATGCAACATTGCCCTTTTACAATGCCTGCAGTACAGTTTTGTTTTTATTTTACAGCTGGGATACATAAGTCTCATTACATCACTGTAGTGCCTTCCTCCATGCAAACCTTTCCATGTCTGTCTCTCCTGACCTTGATGCTGAGTGGCATGAATGACACCAGTCCATAATCTTGGATGACCTCAGCTAGTTTCTCATGAAGCCTACTGTGCCGCCGGAAAAACGGATCAGAAGTCAAATGCTTCACCAGATAGGAAAGATCCATAACCTCTGTGTAGTAATCAATATTAAAAGCTGCAAAGAGAATAAGAGTTGTCAATTTGATAGGATTAATTATGTTAATGGGATATATATATATATATACATACATATACACACATATACACATATATATATATATATATATATATATATATATATATATATATATATACACACACACACACACACACACACACACACACATATACATACACACATACATACATACACACTGTATCAGGTATTCCTTAATGCTGGGTCTTCTGATTAGAATGTCACTCAGTTTGCAACAGACTTAACCTAAACCTCCTGTTGAATGATTTCCTTGATCATACTATATCTATGTATACCTGACCAATCATTCTAATCAAGCTCCCATGATGCTTCCCAGCCTCACCAAGGCGACCATACTGTTCAATAAGATCCATCTTGGAAAGGATGTTGATGTGTGGCAGCTGCACATGAAGCATGGTGCCCAAAGAAGTACACAGGACAGAGATGAACTTGGCTGGGTCTGTACAATAGTGAGAGTCCACAAGGTGTACTGCACACAGCTGAAAAGACAAAAATGCAAAGAAAAATAAGCAGTTCTCACTTCCATCTCCCTGTGCAACATCACAGAAAATACCTGCTAGTTTACAGAAAGGACCCCTCAGGTAAATAATTTATATTATGATGCTGCATATATATATGCATATATATATATATATATATATATATATATATATATATATATATATATATATATATATATATATATATATATATATATATATATATATATATATCTCTCAAGAAATGGGTTCAGAGTGCGCTAAACCTTAATAATAAAAACAACATACGTTCAAAATACTATTTAATAAAAATGCCCCCAGGGCTTAGCAATGTGCATTTAGGTATTTTAATACAGATCAAATATTCTGAAGAGATAAAAAGGTCCTCTTATTGAACTAATGGTCAGTCAAACAATGTAGTTAATCCAACGCGTTTCATCATATAGTTGACTTCATCAGAGGCTAAGGGGGGGGGGGTACATCAGTTGTATAGGATGACCACCCAATAATCTTATATGGAATGGTATTCCTCAAAAAGATATAGTGGTCCTACAAACAATAGTCCTTTGGTGATATTGGTAAGTGGAACTGGTCAAAATTTGAGAGATGTCTGAGTAGATCTTCAAAGTTTAGAGGGAATTAAATCATTCAAGTTGGTGAAGCTAGGCACTAAGAGGTTTGTCAGTAATCAGCAATAATATAGTGGTCCAGTGAGGACGGTGTGCACAGTTTAACTCCTGTGGCAGGAACCCCAAAATGTTTGTCTAACTGGATTAAAAATATCCACTGGTTTCACCATTCTACAAGCTTCTGAGTGCCACTTCTTCAATCTACATATATTCTGAGGGTCGCTATCCTTCACAAGGGAGCACCGGGGCAGGTACCTATAAACCCGAGTGACAGGTCCTCCCCATAGTGCATATAATTATATCTACAAAAATACCTTGGTCACGGATTTCGAAGGCAAGGGATAGAAAAAGGGTGACTGTTTCAAGCCCAATGTGCGGTTTACAAAAACCTTTATAATCAGCTATTCTTTCACTGCTCAGGATGAACTAATTACCCCAGTACACATACACCCTTTCTGATGCTCAATCTATCTTTGGGGGTTATTCAGATTTGGTCGCAGTTGAGCAAATTTGCAATTTGTTCCATTATCGAATGACTGAGCATGCCTATGGATCATAGCTTCCATGCGCAAGCCCAAATAGCAATAGAAATAGTGGAAATATCTAATCCAGTGGTCAGGGAACTCTGTCCTCATTACCCCAAGCAGTGCATGTTTTGCAGGTCTCCTCACAGAATCACAAGTGAAATAATTAACTCCACCTGCGGACCTTATAAAATGTGTATGTGAGTAATTATTACACCTGTGCATCTGCTGGGTTACCAGCAAAACATGCACTGTGTGGGGTAATGAGGACCGAGTTCCCTGACCACTGATCTAATCAGTCGCCTCACAATTTAACGGACAGGAAGCCGGCGTTTGGGGGGGGGGGGGGGGGGTGGAAAATGAAAATTTCCTGGGCCTGTCAGAAAAAAATGCAGATATGCCCAGGCATTTTAATTGAGGATCTGTGTCACCAGCACCGGAATCAATCAGCCTGTCTCTGTTGCAGAGTTGTGGAAGGGTTAGGAGTTGCTAGCATTTGCACAGACTGAAAAAATCATTCTCTAGTGAGTGAATTGCGTATGGATGCGCGACAGGATACCAGATAGCAACATTTTACAATTTACTTTTATATGTAGATCAGCAATCAGGCCCTGTGCCCAAACAATTGAAAACCATTGCTCTGGTCCTGCTACAGACACCATGCCTAATACAATTTACTGACTCATACTAAACTGCCTTACTTGCCATATGCAGTTGTCCTCACACCTCCACATATCAAATGTCGGGTCACCCCCGGGATTTGGACCTGGATCAGGTCCAGGAGCAACTTTGCAATAAAGCATGCCCTGTCAGCACCCGGCATATGAGGCGGAGCAGAGGTGCATTATGCAGGGGAGAAGGCAGCACTAGCGTTGCTTCCTCCTCCATAGCAGTGAACGGGATCGAGGTCACTCGACCCAGGATTCCTGTTCAGACTGCCAAGCAACCTGTCTCTGACCCACGTAAGACACTGAAAGGGCCTTTCACACCGCATGCTCACCCAGGTGGACAGGGCAAAAAGCCAGGGTACACCCAGGGATATTTGTGCAGTGTGGAAGGGGGTATTATTGAGTTTAGTAACCGAAGGAATAAGTTTGGAGCTATTGATACGCAGGAGGTAGCACCTTACCAGTATGAAGAAGACTGGGAATATAACAAAGAAAAGGAACACAACAGGGAGTGAGCCAGACACCCCACCAGTGGGTGACATTGCCTCAGAAAGGGTAGCTATAGGAAACATCAAGAAGACTACATAATCTGTGACCGAGGAACAGAACCATTAGTAGCACAGTGAGAAACTGCATGAGGGGATTATTTGCTTCAGCAGGTGGTGGTGAAATCATGAGAGTCGTAGCTATAAACGTATGAGGACATTAATGCAGGATCAGTAACACCTTGTAAGAAATCCCTGAGCGTCTTCTGGGGGGGGGGATGGGTTGGAATCCCGCCGTTGAAAATTCCGACACTTTCTCCCTCCGTGGGTGTCCATGACACCCATAGAGGGAGAATAAATTAGTGTGCCGAGCGCAGCGAGGCACTGGGCCCGCTGCGTGGCGAGATCCACGCCCCCCCCCCCTGTCGGGATTTCGGCGGTCGGGATTTTGAACGTTGGGATTTCGTATGTATTCCCTTCTGGGCATAGTTGCCAATTCAGTTTATAACCGGAGGATTTGGGGCTTTTTTTGCTGCTTGTTTTGGGGACTTTTTTTTTTGGGTACCACTGAACTGGATAATTGCCTCAATTAGTAATTTGAGCATTCAACACAGATTGTCACTGGCATATGAGAGGTTGTGGAATAACTAGAGGCTTAAAGAAATGCTGGTGGCTAATTCATTATGGGCTAGATGCACTAAGCTTCAAAACCTATAAAAGGAGAGTGATAAACAGACAGCCAATCAGCTCCTGCCTGCCATGTCACAGACTGTTTGAAAAATGTCAGAAGGAGCTGATTAGTTGGTTGTTTATCACTCTGCATTTTATCACTTTTGATGCTTGGTGCATCTGGCCCTTATACGGCCTACACACATGCCGATATTAAGGCATTTTCTAAGCGATTTTGCTTAGTTTGGCAAAGTCGCTTAGCAAATGCCCTCACATCGGTGTATGTGTGGGGGCTATATCGGCATCCGTGCGCGTCTTTATCGCTGGCCGAGATTGATGGACAGTGTCCATCAATCTCAGCATCGGCAGGGTTCTCCCACCAGAGAACACTGGCGCTGTCTGCTCGCTTAGCACACAGAGCTGACCGCTCGCTCTGTGTGTGGGCTGTCAGCTCTGTGTGCTAGGCGATAGCGGCGCAGCACAGCCCGACCTAGCATAGCTAGGTAGCCCTGCACACATCGCAATGTGTGTAGGGCCCATTAGTCTGCTGTTACCATCTGTAGAGCTGGGTACAAACTATGCAATAAAGGTAAACTATACGCATTACAATATCAGTGCATGCCCACTATAACATTAAAAGTGCATGCTCCTGTGGGTCATTAATGACCCCCTCCCCTATCATCTGAGCATGCAGTCAAATCGGTCTATAACGATGTTTTTGATGGGGGGCTGGGTGACATCACTGAATTATATCATTGAGGGGCAGATTTATTAAGCTCAGTGAAGTGATAAAGTGTCTGGTTTTTATCACCGGCAAATCAGCTCCTAACTGTGAAGATACAGGCTTGGTTTGCAAAATGACAGGTAGGAGCTGATTGGCCGGTGATAAAAACCAGACACTATCACTTCACCGAGCGCAATAAATCTACCCCTCAGTGTTTTAGCACTATGGGCGGGATGTATCAACATACATCCCCGCCCTTCGCACGGCAGCCGCCGCGATGCTACCGCATATGTACTAACATATGCGGCCAGCATCGGGCTGCGGTAACGGAGACCCCCGCGATACCTGTGATGTGGGCTGCGGGGGTCTCCGTCACCTCCCGGCGGCTGCCAGCGTCCCCCTGCATCTCCTCCTCCCCCCTGAAGCCGGATGTCCTCCCGGCTGTCACACCAGGGGGAGGAGGAGGTTAAAGGAGGACGGGAGGGGGGGGGTGGCGATACCCTGGCCTGCGAAAACGGGGCGAACCGGTGATAGTACATAGGAAAATGGGCTTGTTTTTCAATCATCAGTTGCTTTTTTTTTAATTGCAGGGTTGGCTATTACAGAGTTGGCTTCTGAGTCACTTGCTGCCTTAGAAGTGCTACTATTTAATACAACTACACAGTGGATAGCGCCTCACCCGCAGGCCCCAGGTCTCCAGCTGCCTTAGTATACCGGGCAGGGATGGGTGATGGGTGTAAAGCTCCACTTGCCCCGGGCAATCAAACAGCAGGTAAGAACCCCGTAGGCTGAGCAGACGGTCCCGGAGCCAGTCCAGGTTCCCCTGCAAATACTCCATGCAGTAGAGCAGGGCACCGTTCGGTCCTAGGTGCAGCTCAGACATCACCTCCGTCAGGGCAAGCAGCTCCCGCAGGGAGACAGCCGCCCCGGGCACTTCTTCTCCAGCCGGGTCCAGGTTGATGATGGCAGCCGGGCGGCCCATGCTAGTGAGCAGGGCATGTATGGCGCGGACATAGGTGCTCTTCCCGGAGCCGGGGGGGCCGATCACCGCCTGTCCAAAGCCGAGCAGCGGCCGCTGATCGCCGCCACTGGCTACCGCCATGATGAGCGAGCACCGGGCCGGCCACAAACAGGCTCAGCTGCCAGCTAGTGATGCATGTGCAGCTCCAGGCGGCAGTCTAACGTGACGTCACAGTCCACAGACGGACATCTTTGTACCATGTGACTACTTAAATGCTGGGGCGGGAGTCATGTGTTGTGTGTTTTTCCTGAACTTCCTGTGTTTGTGAAAGCAAGCTGTAGAACTTAAGCGCCAGTTCTTGTTTAGGGGTGGGCTTTATGTGTGTATGACTATGTTAGGGATGGCCATCGGCACATCCCCCATCGATGGTTGCCATCGATGGCTTCTAGAGCAGGAACCATCGATAGCTATAAACCATTCTACCTCACACCATCGATGGTTCCTGCCATCGCTTAGCCGCGCATGTGCACAGCAACGGGACGGGTCGCTGCTGGCAGCCTGCCTGGCCGGGATCCGCGCAGAAGAAACTTTAGCCATCAATCCAGTTTAAGTTACTTTTGCGCATGCCGCTGGACGCAATGACGCTGCGCACGCAGTGTGCATGCGCCCCCAACTTTTACCATCGGAAGCCATACATCGATGGCATATAACTATTCGACCATCCACTATCGATGCCCAAAACATCGAGCAATAGGTCCCAACCATCGAAGTTTTGGGAACATCGATAGTCGATGGCCATCCCTACTGTATGTAGAGGAAATAATAGCTGCGAGAAAAACGCCACATTTTAACTTGTGGTTGTGCATCCTCTGGGGCTTACAGTATAATTATTGTGTGGGGTAACTCCATAGCTCTGTGCTCTTAGCTCAACATGTATTGCAATGGAAATATTGGCTAGTAATCAGGGGCGTAACTAGAACTTTGTGGGCCCCATAGCAAATTCTTGAGAGGACCTCTCACCCTTTTGGCACGAGAGGTTAAAAAAAATACATATTGGTGTTCACATAAAAAAACATACACAGAACTGTAGACCCAGTCTTTCAGCACCATATTGTAGTGCAGTGATCAGTATAGTAATTATATTTATGTATGTGTGGGATGGCACTCTGGGACGAAACAAAACGATGAAGAAAATGTAGACTGGATTCAAATAGTTAAGTTAACGTTTCAGATCCTGCGTTCTTTTATCAAGACTTACAGGCATGAACAGAAAACAAACATATATAGCGGTGTCTCACCACAAATGTGAAGCAATGTCCAGCCTGATCCCACACGCCAGATGCCCAGTGAGTCACTGTTCCCTCAATGTTCCCTCTAATTTTTACGAAGGATGTGTGCTGCAAAAGAATTTGGCTGTGCAAATTTGGAAGGAAATTAACATTTTTGTGCATCACTTATATTTAACTGGAAAATGACGTTCAGTATTTGTGTTAACTTTACTTCAAAATGATATTAAACATTTTAACATTCAAAACACAGCACACAATGTAGTTAATGGGTGAAACACACATTAATTGAGTCCACAACTGCAAAAAGAGACCACTGCTGCTTTGTGCGCTCTGTTGTCATGTCTGTGTGCACACTCGTCGAGTTGTGTGCACGCGCACAGCTTAGAGGGAACACTGCCAAGGGAGTCACTCTGACTGGTACATATGTATCCATATCAAAGCACCGCACCTGAGATTTAATGCATGGCAACAAAACAGGTGACATGTAGCAAACATCTGTCCTTAGAAAACTGAACAGGAGTCTGAATTCACTGAGTGTACACATGGCGATCTACTCCCTCAGTGGGTCAAATTGCCTGTTAAAGCGGGGACTGACTTAAGGGAGGGAGAGGTGATAGGAGGAGAGACACAAATGCATATACACAAAAAACACATACAAACATGCACAATTGATCCTATAGCCGGATCAGGTGTGCTGCAGTGGGGCTTGCATGAGCTCAGAAGCCCGGTGCCATTTAGAGGGACTCACGTGGATACTCTCTTAGCATTACTGAGAGTCGGCAGCTAGAGGAGGGTGAACTGCGCAAGCCCTCAGAAAAGGCCTGCATATACAGACAGTCACCAGACTCAGCACTAGGCAGGGACACATGGACGGGAGGCCAGTGTGTGTATTCAATGGGACAGAAGATCCGAAAGGGGTAGGTGGGTGTTGAGAAGGCTCAGAATGAATCCCAGCTGCGCAATACATGCATGACTTGGTGCACCCTCGGTAGTTACGCCACTGCTATTGAATAAGTACATGATCCACTTGAATACAACCTAGGTGTCTGCCTAGGGCCCAGCAGGTCCCAAGAGGCCCCATAAAGATATCCTGGCCACTGCGCAACAACCGTGTTATGTCATGACATCGCATGGACCTGCCTGCACTCCTAAGGTCCCTGTACTTTGATAGGATAACAAATATTTGGACACACAAAATGGTCTCATCCACTGTATGTGGGCAGTCAGTTTAATTTAAATGTGACACAGGTTTTACGCCTACTTCCAAGATTTAAGGGGTATACACGCGTTAAGATGTGTGCTAAGTGTTTTTGGTAAGCTATTTAGGGTAGGCTATTTCCCAGTGTCAGTGGTTCTCAACCTTGGTCCTCAGGGACTCCCAACAGTGCACGTTTTCCAGCTCTCCACACAGAATCACAGGTGAAATAATTATCTCCACTTGATCTTTTAAAATGTGCCAGTGAGTAATTAGTGCACCTGTGTATCTGTGAGGTGACCTGGAAAATGTGCACCGTTGGGGGTCCATGAGGACCGAGGTTGAGAACCACTGGTCTAGATCACCTATAGCAGTGGTAGCCAACTCCAGTCCTCGAGAGCTACCAACAGTTCACATTTTCCAGACAACCTAGCTGCTGCAAAGGTGTTCTCATTACACACTGACACATTTATAAAAATCCACAGGTGGAGCTAATTACTGCACTTGTGATTCTGTGAGGAGATCTGGAAAATATTAACTGTTGGTAGCTCTCGAGGACTGGAGTTGGCTACCCCAGACCTATAGAAAGCTCATACACATGCAGTGATGTGTGCTAAGCGATTTTACTTAAGCAAAAAAGGGTAGTGATTCAGGAGGAGTGGATCGTGATCACTCATTCTGTGCACACAGAGCGATTTGCAGTCATTTGGTAAGCAATTTGACTAGATTTTGACTGCATGCACTGACTTAACAAGCAGGCGATAGCAGGGTGCGGGACTGTGCATCTCCATCGCTCGGGGTGCATAAACAGAGCAATCTGAGCTGAAATCGCTTTGTGTGTATGTCCTTTCAGAGCCTAATTCAGATTTGTATGGAATGCCAATGGTCATGCAGCTGAACATTTATCAGTAGATTGTACACTTGCAAAGGTACGCGATTGATGCCGGCTGCAAAAATATAGTGCTATGGATTGTTTAAGGAGGGCCCCAAAGCGGTATCCTGCCTAGGGCCCCATGGATTCAGTATTGAATCCCGGCGGTCGGGATCCCGGCGTTCAGAATACCGACGCCGGAATCCCGACAGCCGAAATGCCGACAAGGGGGGGACGTGGATCGCCCCCCCTTGCGGGCTCGCTGCACTCGCCACGCAGTGGGCCCGGTGCCTCGCTACGCTCGGCACACTAATTTATTCTCCCTCCAGGGGTGTCGTGGACACCCCAGGAGGGAGAAAGTGTCGGCATTTCGGCGGTCGGGATTCCGGCGTCGGGATTCTGAACGCCGGGATCCCGACCGCCGGGATTGTAACTGCATCCCGGCCCCATGAGGTCTAAATCCGAATCTAGCTACATCAACCAAGCCTACATATCTGCTCTCCAGCAATCAGGGGTGTCAGGACATGAGTGGAGACCCATTCATGTGTGAAGACAGTGGTGTAACTATAGCACCGCAGCCCCCGCGGTCGCGGGGGGGGCGCTGTGCATATGGGGGCGCCAGGGGGGCTGCGGTGCTATAGTAATCCCCCCCGCATGCTTACCTGTCCGCGCGTCCCGGCTCCCCTCCTGGCTTCAATCAATGCTATGGAGATGGACCACGATAAAATGCCCGCCCCATAAAGCAGACTGTTCTCTGAAACTGTCTGCGGTATGGGGGCGGACATTTTATCGTGGTCCGTCTGCATAGAATTTATTGAAGCCAGGAGGGGAGCCGGGACGCGCGCACAGGAAAGCATGCGGCAATGGGGGGAGGGGGCACGGGGGGGCGGCCGGACGGAAGGGCGGGGCGCCCCCCCCATTAATGGTGGGGGGGGGGCGCCCCAAACAAAGCTACGCTGCTGTGTGAAGATGGTCCAACAGGCAGACCATTTTGCCGATACCATGGGTAGCAGAAGCGGGGTAGGGGGTGCAAGTGGAGCTCCTATGTTCATACTAGAGAGCGGTAGTGGTGGTGTGGAGGTCTGTGCGGGCATGACATTGTGCAGTGGCAGCGGTTTCAGGAGGGAGCATAATAATGGACATATTTATGAGGAAAGGGTTAGTGCATATTGCTGGACATACAGAAGGGCGAGCACAGTAATGGACATACAGAAAAGAGGGGGGAGAGAGTACATTACTGGATTCTGTTCCTGGACTCTCTCAATTTAAGATTGTCATTAAATGTTTTGAAATAACTTTGATAGCAAAACTAAAACTAGTGATGGCAATCTACAATTAAAATGGATGTCCAGGAACAGAGCATTTTGTCCCTCCTGTAATGAGTTATATTGGGAGGCATGGCATATAACTGAATTTATAGGAGGGGGCTTAATCCAACACATACTGATATGGGAGCCCATTTATCTTATAATATTTGGGGCATATTTACCAAAACTCACATTTCAGGGGTTAGCAGCAAATATTAAGTACTTGCTGAAGTACCTGGCATCGCCCTGGGATTTAAAAAATGTTTACAAAAATAAATTTAAACATTGAACACACAGAATAGATCTGGATGATATGGCAACAGCACAAGCTGTGCGAGTACATTCACGCCTTGCATTTCTCGCTTGTTCAGTTTCTGCAGCACTGGCAACAGCATGAGCTGTGCGATCACGTTCCAGTCTTCTAAATCTCTGTTCTTTAGATTCCACCTTCCAAGAACATTGTTTATTTGCCGCTAACATTTTATTCCTTGTGGAATTGTTTTTATTTCCACCATATTTGGCTCTTTTCTTTGGTGGCAATTTATTATTTGAACTTCATGCGTACCAGAAAAGACCAGTAAGGAAGATAATATGTGGAATGATATATATAGAATTGCACAACTGCTAACACATTTCTAAATAAAAACAAATGCACGCTCGTATGTAAAATGTCATGATCTTCGCTTCATTTTCAAAACAATAGAACATTTCTAATAAAAATTCTGAGGTAATATTGGCAACAAACGAAGCTGTTTACATACAACCTCCAAATTGTGAAGTGTAATTTGGTATAGTCAGAGCTGATAATGCTGGCAAAGCCTGCTAAAGCTCTCTTCGATAATATACATCTGTAGTTGGGGGATATAGTTTAGGGATCCAAGTGCACCCTAGTTGGGGCTGGGTAGTACAGGGTGGGGGGTTATAGGGGTGGTTTGCTTTGGGCATTTGGGGGGTGTGTTTTACTTTAGATTTCCAGCAACAGCAATGGACGGATTTGCTTGATTACTATAGTTATAGCTGGCAAACTACTTTATACTACAAACCGCTTCAGTACTGGGTGGTATTGCTCCTTTTTAAATGTACAATTTCAGTGTGAACATGACTGCTTCGTATAAGTTGTCACCTCAATTCTTACCGGAGTAGGCGCCCTCGGGTTTAAATATATATCCTGTGTTATTACGAAGCTGTGTAACTTTATAGAACATCCTGTTTCGGATTTACCTTTCCGATCACCACCACTTTGTATAATGTATAATTGGATGTGCGACTCCGTCTGTTACTCATTTCATTTTATGTATGCTGTATATGTGTGTGTGTGTGTGTGTGTGTGGGGGGGGGGGGTGCTTTGTTATGTAAAAACAATAAAAATTACTGAATTTGAAAAAAAAACAGTAATTAATTTCGATTTCACATTTTTTTCAGTAGCCTCGGCCGTGTTTTAATATGCTCGTATGTATAATTTCACGATCTTCGCTTGTAAACTGTGGATTTGTATTTTTATATATTCGATTCCCCGAATGTGAGACGGAGGAACAGCAGCAGGAATCTGTCTGGGCTATCATAAGGGATTCAACTTTTTTTTCCACTTAATGGGTAAAGTTTAATTAATTTATTTATTTATTAACAGTTTCTTATATAGTGCAGCATATTCCGTTGCGCTTTACAAAAGGAGACAGTGATACAGCAAACAGGGTATTTACAGACAGTCAAAAGGTAGGAGGGCCCTGTTCGCAAGCTTACAATTTAATAGGATAAGAGATTCAGAAAGTGCGAGATTTGGTAAGAAATCTCCAGTTTCTTTTTAAGCAGCAATCATTTACACTTCAAAACTAAACTGGTTTTGCAGTGTAAATGATTGCCACTTTAAAACCTCTGGAGATTTCTTACCAAATCTCTCATCCTATTAAGTTTCACCCAATGGGGGAAATTTACTAAGGTAGGGGTTCTATTTCAAATGGGATGTTGCTATGGGCAACCAATCAGATACTATCTATTATCTTCTAGAAGGTGCTAAATACATAAGTAGATTCTGATTGGATGCCCATAGCAATATCCCATGCAAAATAGAACTCATACCTTAGTAAATTTCCCCCAATATGTGCTTTTTTTGGGGGGGGGGGGGGGGGGGGGGGGCGGGGCAGTGCTTAAAGCGTTGATACTGGTTTAGTGTATAATAACAGTTAAGTCAGTGGTTCTCAAACTGTGAGTCCCAACCTTCTCATCATGGGGCTGCGACGCCATGTTGCTGACCATCAGGCTGATGACATCTATAATCTCAGTCAGTGATTCAAGGAGTCTGAACAATCTGTTGAATTGTCTGTTATTTTAGACTCCTCCAATCATTTTGTGGCTCCACAATGCTGCCATGTATGTGCTGTCTGCTGAATACACATAAATACCGGTACTTGTGTAATATCTGGGCGCCCGATTTTTTCATTGTATTGCATCGCATGCAATATAGTGGCATACAATTCATGCAATGCGATTTTCCATTGTAAAGACCCGATTTTAAATTGTATAGTCACCCATGGGTGATTTCATACCCCCACTATCCAACTACGCATGGAGTTGATTTTATATAGTGTGGCGAGCGCAGCGAGGCACCGAGCCCGAAGCGTGGCGAGCCCCGCAAGGGGACGCAGAATACATGTAAAGTAATCCGCGTGCGCTCGCCACGCTTCGGGTTCGCTGCGCTCGCCACACTATATAAAATCAACTCCACGTGTAGTTGGATAGTGGGGTTATAAAATGACCCATGGGTGACTATACAATTCAAAATCGGGTCTTTACAATGAAAAATCGCATGCCTTAAGTAGTGGCATGCGATGAAAAAAACGGGCGCCCAGATAATACACAAGTACCTGAATACCTTCTGCAGTACCTTGCTGGGGTCCTGTAATTGTTTTTATTGTCTGATGGGGTCCCAGAGCAAAATAGTTTGAGGATCCCTGAGCTAAACAATCAACAACAGTGATATCATAAGTTCTACAACTTTTTCATCAGATCAATTTTATGTCATAGTAGTCACTCTATTTCTTCATATTAATAACAGTCAGAAACAGAAATAGGGGTCTGGAAAACTCTGCTCTAAACTATCCTGCATCAGCAGAATTAGCTCAAAGTCAGACTGAGCCATGAAGAGCCCACAGGGGAATATAGTGGTATGCGACCAAGCTTAAGAACTGTGGCCAGTCATTAAAGAGGACAATAAAAAAATACTTTCTTGTCTGGTACTTTGGCCAGGCATATAGAATACACTGAAAAGCATACACAGGCAAAAGTAGATATGCCAAAAGTAGATATGTGTCCATTTGATACATTTCAGGGTACTGACACTGATCATTATAATTTGTATGAACTGCAACTGTTGCACAATTTCCCATTCTGAACAGAGCACAGAAGCTACACTGTGGGGGTTATTCTAGTTCACTCTTTCTGACAAAATCCTTCTTAGATGGACAAAACCATGTGCACTGCAGGTGGGGCAGATGTTACTTGTGCAGCGACAATTAGATTTGGGTGGGGTTTTACTTCAAAATGAAATCTATATTGCAGTGTAAAAATAAAGCAGCCAGTATTTACCCTGCAAAGAAACAAAATAACTCACCCAAATCTAATTCTCTCTGCACATTTTACATCTGCCCCCCTGCAGTGCACATGGTTTTGTCCATCTAAGAAGGATTTTGTCAGAAAGAGTGAACTAGAATAAGGCCCTGTGTCTTTCAGAACAGCGCAGAGGACTGGCACTGAGGAATGTAACCTTTGCTAATCACTTTTGTTATAAAATATGGCAACTGTTGTACAAATCTTAGATTTAATACTGAAATAACCTAGCCACATTAGAGACCTCAAATTTGTATACTCTGCTATATGTTTGCAACAAAATTTTATCTGATTTATTGATTAATCGACAACAGTGGAAAAACTCGCGTTATCGTGCCAGGGTACTATGGGCCTTATTCTGGTTCACTCCTTCTGGCAAATTCCTTCTTAGCTGGACAAAACCATGTGCACTGCAGGTGGGGCAGATGTAACTTGTGCAGAGAGAATTAGATTTTGGTGGGGTTTTACTTCAAAGTGAGATCTATATTGCAGTGTAAAAATAAATCAGCCATGGGGGGCATGGCTTGACCTGGGATGTGAGCGGACGCTTGTGAGGAGAGCTCCGCTATAAATCCTGCCTGATTATCCTGACCCAGGGTCCACTGGCGGACAACCTTCACCTCTTTGCTCCCCGAGTTCTCTCCTGCACCTCCTGCGACATTCACGGGTCTCCGGGGCGGCCTGTGGGGGATTCGGAGGCGGATTGGGCCTGCTGTGCTCCGTGCTTCGGATGCGGGCGCCATCTTGGACCCGCTCTGCACCTCCAGCCTGCTCCTACCCGTTAGCGTGCTGGTGGAACATACTTCAGGGATACCGCTGACACTCTCCCCTTGCTGCATTCTGCTCCCGACTCTGGTGGTGAGTGTGACTGCCGGGCTGTGAGGTAGCGTGACTGCACCTGCTGGGAGGCCGACATGCCTGCTGCTGTCTCACGTGCAGCCATCTACAACAAGGACTCCGGCAATATCCTGTATAGAAGCAGCAGTTGTTTCTCCTCTGCGCTGCTCTGGTGGCTGTCTCGGATCCTCGTCTTCCCTGCTGACACGTCCTCCTCTAGATAGACCTTCTGCTGACTGGAGGTAGGGGTGCTCACTGCTGATTGTGCCCCTGTTTCCACTATCCTAGCCATCACCACTGTCTATAAGGGCTCCTTTATGGCAGACAGATTGCCATTTTTAAATCTTGGAACCCTGGCTGCACACAATAATCCCATGACTATGGAGACCTCTCTTTAACAGCTACTGCGGGCTATACGTGCTTCCGCCGACAGGCTTATTGCCAAGTTGTCTGGGTTGCAGGGGTGTGCTCTATCAGCCTCCGTTACTCCTGATCAGTATGACCCTGTGGATCTGACTGCACTGCAGGGGGTTGCTTCCCCTACCTTGCCTACATCTGGGGAGTGTGTTACCGGTGACAACAAGATTCTGCATCAGTGCCACACACCTGAGACTCCTGTAGCACCAGTGATTGCTCTCCTGTCGGCTGAGAACTCTTGGAAGGACCTGCCCGTTTCTGGAAATGGTTGTTATCCTGAATCTATACAGCTTGTAGATTATTTGGTTTACTTTGGAAGTCACTCAGTTTTGCTGCCTTCAGCTATACAATTGTGGAGATCATGCTCTATCCTTACTGGTTGTCCTCCAGTACCTGGACTTGCCTTTGTAATTATAATGCAATCTGTTCGTAGTCCTGAACATTGGCCGGACTAGTGTTTGTTACTGCATTGTAGTCTGTGAGGCCCACACAAACTTTCCCCCTTTTATGATGTATCCTACTAATATGCTCCTCTATTTTGTTACATGTATATATGGGTACCTGTTGGGGAGGTGGGAGGGGGGTCTGCTCCTTGTCCAACATGACTAGGGGGTCATTACTTTAAGCCCTGGTTAAATATTTGTTATAATATCCTGTATATGGGAGAGGGGGGGGGGGGTAAAGGGTAGATGTAGGTAATACTTGTCTATATGTTTTCCAATTCTGAAATACCGCATCCAATACTCCTTGTCATCGTATGTCCATTGCCCCAGGGTCACTACTGACTTTTTGTCTTTTCCCTATACTTATGCTGGATGCTGGCCAGATTTGTGTACGAATATATGTATATGGACCTGTTGCTACTGTGACCCTGATCCATCTGATACATCTTTTATGCTCTTGTGTACTTCTTTATTATTCTGCTGGTACATTTGTATTTTATGCTTTTGTATAACAGGGCAATATTTGATTACTCTCCTGTTTGTTCCACGAGGCTTAGGTCTGCCCTACTATAGACGAGTTAGTTGCCTATGGCGACCCATTTTGTTTAAGCTCCAGAATTGAACCTGGATTTGATATGGCCATTAGCTTAGCCCCTGTTAGCTATCCTTTATATATCCTTCCATATTTACAGGATCTGATCCTGTCTTGTGTTGCCCCTGTTAGGCATTCGTTTTGTTATCCTTTATATGGGGCGGGGTGAGGGGGTATTAGATAGGTATTATAGCGTAGAGAATGGGGGGATGTGAGTAAGGGTGTAATTAGGACTTTAGGCTAGCTATTTACAGCTGCAGGCCACTCATTTATCCCTTGTTAGAGTCAGTAGTTTAGTTAGTTGGGGGGGAACCAGGTACGCCTTAGTTGGGGGTAGGTTGTACAGGGTGGGGGGTTATGTGGGAGGGTTGCTTTGGGTTTTGTGGGTGGGTTTTTCTTTGCAAGTGTTAGTGGGTTTAGATATTAGTAGGCTAAATAGCGAACTATTTTATTATCCTCAGTGGCGCTTTCAACCGATGTCTGTTCTCATAATGTAATTTGTGGGTGCTCAATATTGTTTATAGGGCATGCTGGTTATATATATATATATATATATATATATATATATATATATATACACACGCGAAGCCCCGGATGGCGCCTCCGGGTATTTGCATGACTATCTAGCCTATTGAGAGCCAATATGTACCTTGTATATCCTATATTTCCGAGAGATTATGGTATGTCTTGTATGATATGTGCACCTTCTTTGTAATGCCACAGTCTACAATGTAGTGTAATGTTTTGCTTGCTCTTAAATGCAATAAAAATACTCAATTTAAAAAATAAATAAATAAAGCAGCCAGTATTTACCCTGCACAGAAACAAAATAACTCACCCAAATCTAATTCTCTCTGCATATTTTACATCTGCCCCCCTGCAGTGCACATGGTTTTGTCCATCTAAGAAGGAATTTGCCAGAAGGAGTGAACCAGAATAAGACCCTATATGCTTAAAGGATCATAAATGTGATAACCTGGTTACATCAAAGATTTCAACTGTGTAAAACTTTGCCATTTGACTGCAACAAATACTGAGTGATTTATTGGTCAATAACCTCGAGAAAACCTGCTTTGCCGTGTCAAGGCACTTTGGCTACAAGGATCATAAATTTGATATGTACCCTTTTTGTTTGTTTGTATTTAAACACAGACTTGGAGCAGTTACCACACACCAAGCTAAGTAAAAATACAGTATAGCAGTCTCCACACAACAAGGGAATTTAACCCTTTATGACACCACGTCAAATAATTTTTTTTTTCAAAATTTGCCTCTAGCAAGCCCTAGTTAAAATACAGCCTTAGGGCTCACTAGGCACACATCACATCCCAATTGGTTCCACTGTGGAACCAACCCTCCAGCCGCCTAGCTCACTACTCTAAAGCTGTGTACACACGGGGGCGATTTCAGCATATATTGCAGGCAATATGGAACGGAGCGACCATATTGCCTGCGATTGGAGTGCACGTTCCCCTTTTTAGCCCCTTATGATCGCTGGTCTCAGGAGCTTGCTCCTGCGACCAGCTGATTCCTTCTGCAGCTCCTCCGGCAGAGGTTCCCTATCATCAGCGACACTGAGCAATATATTGCTGAGCAATATATCTCCCCTGTGTGTACATAGCTTATGCTCAGCATAAAACTGGTAGTAGATAACTAAAACCCAGCGCATAGCATATTTTTTCAAAAGCTCACTGTGAGACTGGTGTCAGATTTTTGGTTACAGGCCACATCGTCCAATCACTTTTTTTAAAACACTACTAATAAAAGTAAAGTTTTATTTTTTATCATATTCCAAGAGTGCCCCCCCAAAAAAGAGTCCTCTTTTCTCTCCTATTTGTTTATGCTTACGTTCGGACTCAGGGGAGCACCACCAACTGTAAAGTGTCTCCTCCAGCCCGGACTATAGACACATACCTTAGTTCAGTGGTAGCCAACCCTAGCCCTCGAGAGCTACCAACAGTGCACATTTTCCAGACAACCTAGCTGCTGCACAGCTGCAATCATTAATCACTGACACATTTTAAAAGATACACAGATGGAGCTAATTAGCTCACTTGTGATTCTGTGAGGAGACCTGCAAAACATGCACTGTTGGTAGCTCTCGAGGACTAGGGTTGGCTACCCCAGCCTTAGTTGGTATCAGGCCACTCAAGCCGAATCCCACCACGGGTAGCAAAGGTCTCACTTGACCTCCCTCACCCTGAGTGGGCAAAACCCAGTGCGGAATCCCAAAAAACCACATCCCTCTTTCCTGATTATTGCAATAATCTTCTAACTGGTCTTCAAAAGAACAGACTCTCGCCACCGCAATCCATTTTAAATGCTGCTGCTAGGCTGATCTTCCTAGCAAGACGCTTATCTTCTGCTGATCCGCTCTGCCAATCACTTCATTGATTGCCTGTATTTTACCCTATTCAATATAAAACACTTCTACTCGCATATAAAGCTATTAACCACACTGCACCAGCTTATATCTCTTTACTTATCACAAAATATCTCCCATCTCGGCCAATCCGCCCTGTTCAAGATCTGTGTCTCTCTTCTACACGGATCACTAACTCCCATTAACTATTACAGGACTTTCATCAGGCTGCTCCCACCCTATGGAAAGCCCTTCCACGCACAATAAGACTCTCTACTAGCCTCCAAACTTTCAAGCGTTCCCTAAAAACTCACCTCTTCAGGCAAGCCTATCATATCACACATATAACCTTCTGGAGAACTTATGTATTATATACTGGACCTGCACCTTGGTGGAACTGCTATGCTATTACTGGTGCCTGTCCTTGTGTTTCCCTATAGATTGTAAGCTTACAGCAGGGCCCTCCTACCTCCAACTCTGTCTGTTGTTACCCAGTTTGTTTTATCACTGTCTACAATTGTAAAGCGCAAAGGAATCTGCTGCGCTATATAAGAAACTGTAAATAAAATAATGAAGCAAGCACTCAAGCATGCATGATCCTACTACACAAAAACGAAGAAAAGCACAGAGTTGCGCAGCAAAGTAGTTACAATGGATGAATGCACACAGAAAGCGTTTATATCAAAACTTTGCTGTTTTTAATAATGGAGTCAATAAAATTTTACTTTTTATAAATGTATTTATTAAAAATACCCCTTTGTATGGTTTCCTTTATTTCTATATAAACAAAGGGGAATTAATGATTCTAGGTCAAATAAGGGGTTAAAATCACAAATATTTTTTTTTTTAATAGACATAGTGCTCATACAAAGAATGAGAAAAAGTGTAAATAGTAATAAAAAATGTCAGAGCCCGCCTTTTGCTGCACTGTATTTGATTATATTTTTCTAGGGAGATTTGCTGGGTCCGTTTGTATATATTGTTGCCATTAATTGGCTTTCAGTCCAGTCTGGTCTCCTTTGATTTGTTTCGAAGAGATTTACACTGGTTATTCTTTTGTTGCCAGTTTGTTTCTATTCATTGGCACATTGCCCAGTGTATTGTCTCCGAGGAAATGTGTGTGTATAGGCTGATTATTTTTATTATTTTGTCTCGGCCTCTCTTAGAGTTATATAACTTTTTCAGGGGGGAATTAGCATAATTGCGTGATATTGTATACACTTCTATATCATGCTTTTAAGCTATATCTCAATGTTTATTCACATACAACAGGCTGTATATTATGTATTATTTAAGTTGCCCTTCTGCGTGCACTTAATCAGTTTTTTTAAACATATACCAATTCACATACAATAGGCTGCCAATCACGTATTATTTACATTGCCCTCCTGCGTACGAATTGTCAGTTTTTTTAACATGTATTAATACATAGATCCCCTGCCTGGAACGGCAGTTGGAGTTCTGTTATAGTTATTTAATTTGAAGCTTGCAGTGGTGGCTATTTAAGTATATATCTGTATTTTGCAGGCTGCAGCATGTATGATTGTGTATAGTTTAGATTATACTGTATTGCGCTTCTAGGCTTTATCTCAGTGTTTTTTCACATACATCCGTTTCTTTTGTTTAGTTTATTTAGGTTTCCACTCTGTAAACAAATGGTCAGTTATTTATGTATACCAATACAGAGATCCCCTGCCTGGACTGGCAGTCGGAGCTCTGCTATAATCTCTTGGTTAAGACCTCACAGTAGTGGCTATTCCTGTGTTGTGTAGGCTGCAGTATGTGTAACTGGATATTGCTGAATTGGTAAGCTGTAGATAGCTTCCCTCAATTGGGCAGGCGATTATGCTATTCCCCTCCTATACACACATTCATTCTAGATCATATTATATGCATTTTGTTTCATAACAGGCAGTTTGAGGACAGGCTGAGAGCTCCGACACGTGTTTCACCTATTAAAGGCTTTTTCCAGACCAACCGATTGCCCTCCTTACGACTGTATTTATTAATTTAGCTCTCCCAATCACGCCGCGCCTTGGCGGTCATGTGCCTCAGTGTGAGCCAATCTGACGCTTCCTGCGTCTATCTCCGTCTGGCGGGATCATCCGCCCCTTCTGGTCACGTGGGAGGCATCTGACGTCATGCATCCGCCACGTGGACTATGCAGGCCAATCAGTGCTGCGTATTGCCAATCCCGGAAGTCTCTAGCTGTTCAGGCTACCCGGGATTCTGTATTCTGAATAACTATTTTATATTTTCATATTTTTAGTATCAATGCTTTATTCCATATCTTAACCTTTATATTTTTTGAGCTTATTTATCTTTTCTTATGACAGTGGAGTCTTACTTTTGTATTTATCTCTGTATTGTAATCTTGATTATTATATATTCCGGGTAACTTCATGCTCGGAATCCGTATAGAAAAAAATCTTATGATGTTTTCTTTATTATTCCACTGTTTTATATGAGTTTACTATAAATCCATTAAAGGATGTTCGTTCATTATATAATTGGTTGTCGTGATTTTATTTATGAAGGTATCTATCTTATGCTTTATACGGCAAAGTAAAACAACAAAGTTTCTATATTAAATCTTTCTGTGTGCATTCATCCAATGTAACTACTTTGCTGCGCAACTCTTTGTGCTTTTCTTCGTGTTTGTGTATAATCATAGTTGCCTTGAATAGCACCCCCGCAAACATAATAATATAGCGGGTAACAGGTCCAAATCATAAGAGACCACATTCAGAGTGTGCAGACATATCCTCACCGTCCTTTCCCCCCCTAACAATGTTCCTACTACACCAAGTTATTGACTCATAGAAGGAGGGGTTGGGGCCCAGGGATTCCTCCTGTAGACTTGTCCTGCCTTCACCTATTTGCTTTTTCTTGTGCTGTGTTGGATGTCACAGCCTACTCAGACGCCCTGATGTATGCCATTAAGGTCTTGGGTGGCATCCTATGGTATGCAACCTTTTACATTCCCTGCTTAACCTCTCCTGAAGTATAATACTTACCAGTCTCCTGTTGTCAGATCTTTCAGCTGCCAATGGTTTGTAACATTGGCTGTCAGTGTCTGCTTGTGAGCTACATATTTCCAGTTACGAGGATTATTAGATCCTTTGTTTACCTTTCTCCATGCTCCGCAAGTTGTGTCTTCTTAGACCTTTGGCTCTCTGACAAGACTGATTTTACTATTCAGCAACTCTTAAGCACTTCGGTAGTATGCCCGGAAATTTTCCAGGCTGAACCGCTCTGCAGGAGTGGGTTCTCCTGGAAAATTTCCGGGCATACTATTGATATGGTTATTATACAAATTTGCCGCCACCATTCGCAGCAGGAGCTGGTGGCAGACCCCGCTCGGGAGTTTGGCTGCCCGATTACCCCCCCCCCCCCCCCGGTCACTGCTGTGAATGGCGGCGGGAGCAGCGGCAGGAGAACCCCGGAAATCCAGGAGACAGGGGAGGGGCTGCCCCTAAGTTCTGTGGTGGGTGTTTCTGGGGCAGGAAAAACCTACCACTCAAGGGGTTAAGCCCAATACACACTAGTCAAGAATTTAAAAGATATTGCTCAGAAGGGCCGGGACATCACACACCCGCAACACACCTGGGCGTGCCTGCGTTTATTCAGTCACACCTGCAGTTTTCCTGGCACTCCCATTAACCAGTCGGTTACCACCCCCATACATCGGCTTCCGGTCTATCACCTTGCGATCGGCTAGCAAACGAAAAAAAGTAGCAGGACTTAAATCGCTGGAAGGCGTCGCACACCCGCATTGCCACACATACACAGTCTATTGATAACCAGCCACCGTGTGAATTCACGCATCAGCGATCAGCTTTGAATTAGGCCCCATATTGCAATATAAAACCATTAGTAAGACCAGGACAGAGGTAGCTAATATTAATCCTCAGATACTGTGATTGTAGACATTAAAGGAAGAGCTTTCCCAGTCTCACCAAATGCTATTCAGATACAAAAAAGGAGGCAGGCTTTACGATTTGAAGTTAAAATAATAGTGCATTCTTTAATCATATGCTCAAGGGAACACATGAAAGAGCGCAATTCTAATATTTTAGGCAAATAAGAAACAGCGAACATAAAAAACAGTATTTAAAAAACCTGAGAATTAACAGTTTGTGCAAAATCTGTACTGTCTATAGCGGAATCCATGAAACACTTGTGTGCACTTCTCCAATAAAAATTCTGCAGGATGTCAATCTATGTGTGAATATAGAATATAAATAAACGTTTTTCCTCATCAACATCTCTCTCAAAAGTCACTGTTTTGTCTCAGATATTATTTGATTTCTCCGATACTTCATAGAGCTGCTCTTTTGTCGCCGCAATAAAGTGTCCCCCATGTCCTCCTCTCGTGGCTGATCATATACTGTAGAGATTAAATACATAGGTTTCTTCTGACCTAGGCAGAACGTTGACAACTTCTCCCCATGATACCTGTAAAAGGACATAAGCAGCCATTACTAATCCTAACCAATGCAAAAATCCTAATCAATCCAATCTCACTTGACTTTTATGTTTTAAGACTTACCCTAAGCCACGCCTGCATTTTGGGTTTTGGCCTTCATTCTCCAAGGCCTCTGGCATTCCTGCACCACTGGCACCAAGCCCAGTTCCCTCAGTCCAGCCCTGACTCTCCATTACCTTACGTCCAACTCCCTGGCAAGAGAATTATACATTATGGATGCAGTCTGTATTCTCCAATAGGAGGCCACTAACATACACAACACCGCTCACAATCAGTGCATTAAAGCAAGAGCTTTTGTCACCAAAGCCATCTATACATCACTTACTAGCCTTGTTAGGCATTTTCACTCCTCAGACCATTTGATAGTAACATTGTGAAACTCGTACAACAGTTCCCCCATTGTATAACTGATAACAGTTATTAAACTTAAAATAAGTGTTCTATAGAAAAAGGAGAAAAGTAACCAGAAAGGATTCAATTATAGTTACGATAACTCCGTTTCTTCTGAGCTTCTCCATGTAACCCATTACTGTGGGTTATTCCCTCTCTCTCCAGGTTTAGACAGGTAGACTTGTAACTCCTCCCACCTTGGGTATATCTCTGCCTCCTCCCCTTCCTCTCCAGTCTTTTGAGTGTCTCTAATATTAATACCACAGACAGGGAGGGAAACTGTAGGCTGCCATGGAGAAGCTCAGAAGAAACAGCTTTATCGTAAGTATAATTAAATCCTTTCTTCCTCGCTCTCCATGGCAGCCATTACTCTGGGATGTACCAAAGCATGAAAACAGGGAGGGACTTAAATAAAAGATGATGGATGATGCTTGATATATATATTGAATAATCACAAAACAGCATGTTGCAGCACCACCTTCCCTAAGTGGGTAGGAGATACGTTTACATTGTTGTGTTTCGCAAATGTATGAATGGAGTTCCATGTGGCAGCGGCACAGATGTCCTTTGCTGAGAGTCTCGCTCTATTCGCCCATGATGTACATATGGCCCTGGTAGAGTGTGCCCTCAGCTCCTTTGGAATTTCCAAACCTCCTTTATACACGAATGCTATCACTTCCGTAATCCAGCAAGCCATAGTGACCTTGGAGGCTGCTCACCCTTTCTTGCCCCTGAATGTAGCACAAATAATTGTTTGGTCTTACGGATCTCTTCTGACCTTTTCAGGTACAATGAAATCGCCCTTGGCATATCGAGCATAGGCATTCTCTTTTCTTCCTCTGTTTTTTGGGTCCAGAAAAAAGGCTGGGAGAATGATCTCTTGATTTATATTGACATTGGAAACAACCTTAGGGAGGAATTTGGGATTCGTTCTTAATAATACTCTGTCATGAAGAATATTGAGGTAGGGTTGCTCTGCCCAAAGAGCCTGTAATTCACTGACCCTACGGGCAGACGTGACCGCTGTGAGGAAGACCACTTTCCATGTTACTAACTTCATATGCGCCTTTTCCAAAGGTTCAAATGGTGAAGTCATCATGGCATTAAGAATTAGGTTCAGATCCCATGGGGCTATGGGTTCTTTAATTCTAGGACGCTGTCTCTTCAGTGCCTGGCCAAACTTCTTGATAAGAGGATCGTCGGACAATCTCACGTCCAGTAAAACAGATAAGGCTGAGATCTGCGCTCTCAAAGTTGACGCTGCCAGACCCTTAGAGAAGCCTTCATATAGAAACTGTAATACACACGGAACACTGAAACGTATATTTACTGGGTATGATTTAGCCCACTCAATAAATTTGCTCCATGGTCTATAGTAGATTCTCGACGATGCATCTTTCCTTGCCTTCAAAAGGAATTGTGCCACTGTTGTGATAAACCCTTTGTACTAACATCGTCCGTTCAACAACCATGCCGTCAAACTTAGGGTCTTGATGTCTGGGTGTAGCATTGGCCCTTGCTGAAGGAGATTGGGAATGATAGGTAGTCTCCAATGGTGTCCGATTGCCATTCTTAATACTGTTGGAAACCAACTTCATTTTGGCCAGAAAGGGAGGACAACAATCACTGTGGCTCATTCTTCCCTGATCTTCTTCAGTACTCGTGCGATCATTGGGAACGGCGGGAACACATATCCGAGACTGAATCTCCACTTCTGGACAAACACATCCACACCTTCTGTCCCTAATACTTGTCTTCTTGACATGAAGTGATTCACTTTCCTGTTGTGACTCGTCGCCATCAGATCCATCTGTGGATACCCAAACCTTTTCGTGATCTCTAGGAAAACTTCCTGATTCAGTTCCCATTCGCCCGGTACAATTTGTTTTCTGCTTAGAAAATCTGCCAGCTTGTTGTCCTTCCCTGGGACGTGTAATGCTGATATTGAGCTTAGATTTGCTTCTGCCCATGGTATAATACTGGAAATCTCTTCCCACAACCTTACGTTTCTCGTCCCCCCTTGTCGATTGACGTAAGCCACAACCGTCATGTTGTCCGATCTTATTCTCACATGGGTGCCTTTGATGTAATTTTGAAAGTGCTCTAGTGCTCTTGCCACTGCTCTCATTTCCCTCTGATTTGATGACATAACTCGCTCCTGCTGTGACCACAGCCCCTGACAATTTGTGTCCTGTAAATGAGCTCCCCATCCTGACGCGCTTGCATCCATGGTTATTATTTGATACTGACTCTGGCTTAGGGATGTATGCCTTCGCTTTAACTGTGGATCCAACCACCAGTCTAGGGATCTTCTGGACCTTAAGCTTAGTCTTACTTTGTACTCCAGCTCTGTTGATCTTCTTGTGAGGGGCAACATCTCTCTTTGAAGGATTCTCATATGCCACCTTGAACATGGGATGACTCCTATAGTTGATGACATCATACCTAATATTCGGAGAATTTGTCTCAGAGATATTGTCTTCTGTGACTGTACCGATAGAGCAAGATCTTGAATTCTTCCGCACCGGTCTTCCGATAAATACACTGCGTGATCTATAGTATCTATTATCACACCTAGAACCTGATTTTTTTGTACAGGTTCCAGTTGGCTCTTTTTGTTTATTACCCAACCGTGATCCTTTAATATTGTCATTGTGATTTGTAAGGCTCGTCTTACTTCTTCCGCAGATCAATAAATCATCCTGGTAGGACCATATTGCTATTCCCTGCAATCTTATGAACGCAATTAAACTTGTCAGTATTTTTGTCAAAACTCTTGGGGAAGTTGATAACCCGAAGGGAAGGCACTTGAATTGCAGATGCTGATTTATAACCTTCAGTCTGAGGAATCTTCGATCTCTCATGGCAATTGGCACGTGGAAATAAGCATCTTTTAGGTCTACTGAACACATAAAGTCCATCTGATTTATGCCTAGAAGAATGACTTGCTGAGTGTCCATGTGAAACTTTTTTACTTGGATGTTCAAATTTAGTTCCCTTAGATCTAGAATTGCTTGATAGGCTCCCGAGGCCTTTTTTACCAGGAACAACTTGGAATAGAAACCTCTTTCCCTTTGCCTGGCAGGTACTGGTTCTACAGCTCCTGATTTCAGCATTTCTTGAATTATCTGGTCTAACGCTAATAACTCTTCTGTTGTTGTGGGTGTCCTGGATTTTACAAATCTTCTTCTTGTTGGTTTTCTTTGGAATTCTAAACTGTATCCCTGAGTGAGGATTGACAGAACCCATATGTCTTGGATAGATTCCTTCCATTTGTCTACAAACTTGCTCAACCTTCCTCCTACTGGGATCTCTTTCTCTGTACAGTAATTGTCAGAATCTTCTGTATCCTCTTCTCGCCGACTGGCGAAATGACTTCCTTGTGGTTCCTGAATTAAACCTTCCGTATTGTCTCCCTGGCCTATAACTCCTGGCTTCTTTAAGGTGTTGCCTGGGTGATTGACCACTAAATCTTTGTTTTTTGTCTTGTGGTAATTTTGCTGATTTTCCACCAGACATTCTGTGTATTATGGAGTCAAGCTTGCTACCAAATAACAGCTCACCTTCATAAGGCAAAGATATAAGACGATTCTTCGAGTTAGAGTCTGCTGATCAGCTACGCAATCAGACGGCACGTCTCGCTGCTACGCCAGCTGCCATGGCTTTAGCAGAGTATTCGGCAACATCTAATGATGCTTCACATAGAAACTCTATGGCCTTCATCATAACATTCAAATTCTTTATCAGGTACTGTCGTGAAATTTTCTCTTCTATGTGGGTCGCCATATTGGTACCCCAAACTCTCAGAGCTCTCGAGGTTGAGGCCATGGCTACCCCGGCTTTTAATGCTACTGTGGACGTGTTATGTACTTTCTTAAAAGGCTGTACACATGTACAGATTTTCTGTCTGATCTATCTGGTGGGAACAAAAACCTGGAAATGAATGGGAGCATATGACAATCAAACTTTCCACCCAAATGCAGGAAAACAGAAAACAAATATATGCTTTGATAAATTTGTTATATCAGAATGATTTAATCAATTTGTCTGACTGATCACTGTCTGTTTTCAAGTGTTTGGGAACAATTTTTTGATTGTCAGTTGCTCCCATACATTTCCAGGTTTTTGTTCCCACCAGATAGATCAGACAGAAAATCTGTATGTGTGTACGCACCTTAAGTGCCATTTCAACTTTTTTGTCCATACTATCTCTAAGGTTGGCGCCGTCTTCCAATAATATGGTGGTCTTTGAAACAACCTCAGAGACAGCAGCATCAACTTTTGGCACCTTACAGTATTTCTCGAATAGTTCATCCTTAAAAGGAAACATCCTCTCTATTCTCTTGAAATTACTTAATTTCTTATCCATTGATCAATCATCAAATCCTTAAGCACATTATGCACAGGAAAACTTCTATTCTTAGCCACTCTATCTTCAAATAAGGAATCAGGTGTCTCATCTTCCTTTTCCTTATAGTCCATAGCTATATATATATATATATATATATATATATATATATATATATATATATATATATATATATATATATATATATATATATATATATATATATATATATACATACATACATATACACACACACTTAAAGTAAATTCTCAACCAAATCAAGATTAAATGATCTTTCTTTCTCAGTAATTTCACCTGACTCTGGTTCTGAGGTGTCTGTGTCATCTGCATTAACTACAGGTGAGTCAGATCCTGCATCACAATCCAGACTAGTTTGGGATCTGGTTCTCTTCGCTCCCTGCACATCCCTTAATTCCTCCTTGGTAACCAAAGAGTCTTTCATCCACTGCATTCATTGAGTTAGATCCACAGGCTGTGTCTTTGCAGGTTGTCTACAGTCCTTGCACTGGTTAATGCCCTTCTCCACAGGGAAATCCTTATAGCATGACATGCAGTTATTAGGGATGTTCTTGGTTTTAGCTTTATTTTTAGTAGGAACTTTAGACACACTATAATAAGCAGAAAAAAGCCTGTCACTAACTATTTCTACCAAGTGCAAGTAATAGTAGCACCTCTATGAGGGCTTACCTCTCCACGGCAGATTCTGGCTTGGGGGGAGCAGCATTGGCTTCTGGATCCATCCTGAATAACAGCAGCGTTGTACTCAAAACGAGTAATCACTAGCCATAATGAAGCCTTTTTTATACCTAGCGCCTGCACATGCGCAGTGCGCGCTTCCGGACGCCAAGTACTCACTTCCGTCAGTACGCAGAAGCACTTCTAACAGACAACTGCTTCCGGCCATCAGTATCCCCTTCAGTAGACTGACGTTCGCGTCACTTCCGCTGCGCCCGGAACTCGCGTCTCTCAGCCCCGGCATTCTGCCCGCATGTCAGGCTCCATATGTACCCCACCGGTCACGGGTAAGCAGAGGGACATGAGCTGCCGCTTTCTAAGGAGGACTCAGTGCAGGACGCTGCCTGATGAGAGCCTCATCTCCCCCGGGCGCCACCCAGATCAGCTCAGCCACGCAGGACTGAATTACTGCATAGCCTGAGGTAAGCCCTAGAACAAACCTAACATACATAACAAACCTATACTACCTAGCCTAACTTAGAGACAGGAAAAAAGACTGGAGAGGAAGGGAAGGAGGCAGAGATATACCCAAGGTGGGAGGAGTTACAAGTCTACCTGTCTAAACCTGGAGAGAGAGGGAATAACCTAGAGTAATGGCTGCCATGGAGAGCGAGGAAGAAATATATTTAAATGTTTGGTACTTGTGTATTATCACGGCGCCCAGTACGCTATTTTCTTAGTGGGCTATTCTGCATAGTAAAATCGCATCGCATAGAATGGAACATTTTCGTTGCATGCGATCTCACTAAATAATTTATTCACTGCACCCTGTACAATGTTCAAATCGCACACCATAACAACACTAAAAACGCATGCGATTTTATGTGTGTTGCGATTTTACACAGAACACCCTGTGTATATGCATAGGTGACAGAACACCCTGTGTATATGGAATGCTAAATACCTTTTCATACACCCACTATCCATGCTATCCCGAAGCGTGGCAAGCTCCGCGAGGGGACGAGTTACGCGTCCTCCCGACCTTTTCATACCCCCACTATCCACGTCGGCGTGGAGTTGATATTATGTAGTGTAGCGAGCGCAGCGAGGGGACACAGAATACATGAAAAGTAATCCGTGTGCGCTTGCCACACTATATAAAATCAACTCTACGCCGACGTGAATAGTGGGGGGTATGAAAAGGTCGGTAGGACGGTAATCACAATAAATAATTACAATGATAGGAATCAATTAAGAATAGCAACAATAATGAATAAAAACTAGTATTTACAAGAACAACAACATTAATGATGAAATGAATGAGCCAAGAAAGATAATTAAACAGTCAATCTGCCTTTGGGAGCAGCATCAGGGAGGGAAAAGTAAAAGTCATGGGTTTTAGGGGGGGCAAGGTGCTAGAATGGACACAACATTACTACAAAATTTCATGTACAGACTGTCAACTTGTGAAAGGCCAACATTCCGCATGGACTGGCAGCTGAGGGTTAGGCTACTGCAGGGGAATGTTAGTGGTATTTATTATAACATCAGGTATTACTACTTAATATGCAAACGTCATAATTCATTTGACGACATGGTGATAATATAAAATGTAGAACGATCTACTAACCTTTGTGTATCGTTCAAAACAACCAAGTCCATGTTGTTCCTCTGCTGTATCATGTCCATCTCGTCTCCTTGTTTCTAGTCGCATCTTCAAATAGTCTTTAGCATCTTTATCTCCAGCACCAGGCTCATAATAACCACTCATATCCACATCCCAATCGTCAGCAGTCTGTTCATCAAAATCTGGGAGAGGATGAAAAAAATAATGTTGTAGAAAAGTCTGAGAATAAGTGACTGGAAATCTTCTTAGGGTGGACGTTTATGCAAGGCTGTATGTAGCTATAGCCAGCAGTTAGTTTAGCCTGTGTACTTACCTCCTTCCTGTTCTTTCCACATCTGTGCATCTGTGTAGAACACCAAACCAGAGCCACCCTTTTCCCACTTTAGTTCAATCTTTTCCTCATACAAACGTTCTTTACAGCGTTCTTGCTCTGTAATGTCTTCATGTAAAGCCTCATGTCTCTCCCACTCTTCACACGTGTCATTATCCTAAATAAAAGTAAATATTCACATTGCATGTTAAAATTAATTTCTCGCTCTGTCATTAGATTTGTATGTACTAGTAGACTAGCATAGGTGAAAAAAGCAACTGCTGTCTAGAACACCCATATTTTTACAGAGGACAGCTGAAACAAGGCATACTGCAGTCAGTCAAAAGATCTTTACTAGATCACTATACATTACAGAACTCTGGTGTAGGGATATGAATGGACTTCGGTTACCAGCTCCAAGAGCAGAAGCTATCCCTCTGCATCAGGCGAACACTTTAGTCAGAAAGTTGTCCCAATGAGAGGGCTTACAAAAATATACTTTTTGAACCAATTCAGTGGTTCTAAACCTCAGGCCTGAAGTTTTCGCAACTAGTGGAAACAAGTGTGGTCATGAAGGAAACCACAACAGAGTAATCCAGCTGTTTATTATTAAACAATATTCCACAAAAGCATTATCAGCCAGTTGTACTTGTGGACTGGAAACGAGAACCCCTGTTCTAGTTGAAGAGCACTGAAAATAAATTTTTGCCCCTATACTGTCCTTGTCTTTTTGTTTTTTTCTAAGCAGGGGTGGCCATACTGAATCAAATATGGCTTGTCAGATCTATCCAATTGCCAGAACTACAGTGTAGGCTATTGTAAGACCAAGTATAAAACAGAATTAGAAGAATCTTCCCCACAACCCTGTGGGTAACTTCTGCCAAAGTGATATTAAGCTTAGTTTGAAACCTGCCCGTAATGATTATGTAGGAACAAAATCACAGAAATTGACAGCTATGACATAGTAATGATGTATATTAAAAAAAAATACCATTTCACAAATGTGTAGTAAACAATGGAAACAAGAGTGTGTAATACTAAACTATGGTTAGATGTAAATGTAAAGGTCTTCGTGATAACCCCGCCCATTACTTACATCCTCAGAATTAGAATGCTCCACAGTGTCAGTCTCCTCTTTGAGCACATTTAATCCGATGCTTTCATCTTCCGTTATCTCATGTCCTGCTGCAGTATACACACCCTCCTCTGTTCTAGAAGTCTCTGTTCCTTCATATACAAAAGGGACCCTTCCATAATGTCTCCCTGAACGGCGAAACTGCAGGCCCAATCGAGTTATGAGCCTGGGTGGAAGTCGGCATGAGCGTATTAGCTGCAGGAAGACACTCACAGGCGTGCCAACATTTCCTTGAGGCATGAGTGCTGGAGGGTTAAGCTCAGACATTTTGAGTAACTCTGCTGAGGTTACCTGGTTCTCTTCATCTGTGACAGGAAATCTGACTTGCAATAACTCACGACGTGTCTTATAGGGAAAGTCCTGCAGATCTGTTAAAGAGAAGAAAATTAAGTACTTAATTCACCCCAAAACTATATGTGACTTTTAGAGGAAAGACATTTATTGTTATCCCTATTTTTATATTATCCACCAGTGCTGCTGTAAAACAGTCAGTCACATTAAAAGCAGATAGTGGTGAAAAAGACTGTTTAAATAACCTACAAAACATCCATGTGAAAAACATAAAATATATTTTCACCTCAATTCAGTCTGAGTTATGTAAATTGTCACATTTTCATCACTATATGCATTTACTCTGGTAGAGCAGCTTCACACTTTCATAAATTCTAACTTTACGTCCAAATTGTAAGTTATGGGATAGTTTATTATACAAACCAAAAAAAAATCCACTAGTTTGTTGTATTTGGAATTTACTCCTCATTTGGATTCATGAAATGTTCCCAGGAGAAATAATTTACTGGTGAGTGATAAACTAGGGATTTTCTTTAGCTGGATTGATTCTCAGCCCAACCATCTCTTTAAGTGATAAACTACAATACTGATACTGTCAAGGTTCAGGGCTAAACAGGACTTAGTCAAATATAGAAAGGCTGTTTCCAAATTCAGAACCCTCAGAGCTACCACTGCACCGCCAGCGGTTTGCATTACCACCGTACCATGTCTGATTCTGGTCCTCTGCATTTCTCTTCTCCAGCTGCGGTCCAGACTGTCCGGGAGGCTTGGACAGCAGCATGGACTGCCTGGGAGGGTCCAAGGAGTACACTTTGTTAGCTGAGAGACTGCGCACTACTTGTTTTGCCACTGCCTGTTTTACACGTACCACTGTCTGTGTTCTCTCCGGCGGCAAAGACAACACATACAGAGGACCTGGACCGCAGATATGCTCTGACTGTAATGCAAATGACCAATGGTGCACTAGTAACTCCAACGCTAGTATGCCCCATATTCTGAACTTGAACCCAAAACATGCATAAGTTTCAACAATGAAAATATTGGTTCAAGTAGTGATCGTAAATACGTGTCAAAGTGTATATTTTACCCTAAATTACAGACTTGAGACTCAGTTTTACAAAATGAGTGGGTCCTGGGGATGTGTCCTACTACATTGGCTACTGTACCCGGCAGGAGCTGTTGGGTTTGCATAGCACCGGTGGACATAAACTTTAACTCTTTCTTCTGTCCCACTTAAAGGTACATAGAAACTGGGCAACTATGCCCATCGTGTGTGGACAGCAATGATGCCAATCATTGCTGCGGGGAAAGCCGATCAGTGCATACACACTGAGAATCTTTCCCCCTGCCCGGCGCCGATGGAGGAGGGAGGACGGCGTTGCATAGCATAGAGTTCAAGAGTGGTGTGCAGTCATTAGATCTACGGTGTCTAGGTCGACAGTCAAAAGGTCGACATGGTCAAAATGTGTTTTTAATTTTTTTTTTTGGGGGGGACGGGGGGGGGGGGGGGGGGGGGGGGGACACACAGACATGTTAACCCTACCATCCACTCCGCCATGGCGGGAGAATATAATAGTGTTTCCAGAGCATGGAAAGTCGTGGTACCAGTTTGGTGTCCATACTGACCTTTGTTGACATGGACACCAAAAAACATGAAAAACTCACGTCAACCTTTTGACTGTTGACCAATAGTGGTCGACCTTTTCAGTCTAGACCTAGACATTGTAGATCTAATGGGGCAGATGTATTGGGTACTCTTTACCTAGAAGGGCGCCCATCGAATGCACTAAAAAATCGGGTGCGATGCGACCGACGCGATTTCCCATAGGGAACAATGTTAAATGTCTCAATTGACCCGATTTTCCTGTTCAATGCCTCAATTGACCCGATTTTTCCATTGGAAACAATGTTAAATGGCCCACAGAGGCCAAATAGGCACCCTGAAGTGTGAAATGGCCCCCACAATTGTTAACGCCACCCCACGATCAACGTGAACCCAAAGCGTGGCGAGCCCGCGAGGGGCGGCGGTACGCGTCCTACGACCTTTTCATACCCCCACTATCCACGTCGGCGTGGAGTTGAGAATAGAATAGTGTGGCGAGCGCAGCGAGGCGAGGGGACGCGGATACCTGTGAAGCCCGCGAAGGGACACGTTTAGCTGTGAAGGTATCCGCGTCCCCTCACCACACTATTCTATTCTCAACTCCACGCCGACGTGGATAGTGGGGGTATGAAAAGGTCGTAGGACGCGTAATGCTGCGCTCGCCACGCTTCAGGTTCACGTTGATCGTGGGGTGGCGTTAACAATTGTGGGGGCCATTTCACACTTCAGGGTGGCTATTTGGCCTCTGTGGGCCATTTAACATTGTTTCCTATGGAAAAATCGGGTCAATTGAGGCATTGAACAGGAAAATCGGGTCAATTGAGACATTTAACATTGTTCCCTATGGGAAATCGCGGGCATCGCCTCGCACCCGATTTTTTAGTGCATTCAATGCCCGCGATTTTTTTACCTGCGATGCCCACGATCAAAATAGTGGGCGCCGTGCTAGGTACCGATGTATTAAGCCTTAACAAGAGATAAATGCAACGGTGATAAGGTGAGATAAACGTCCAGCCAATCAGCTCCTTACTGACTTTTTTCGAACACAGGGGCAGATGTATTAAGCCTGGTGAAGAGATAAATTGGAAGGAGATAACGCACCAGCCAATCAGATCCCAACTGTCATATTTCAAACACAGCTGATTGGCTGGTGCGTTAACTCTTCCAAGTTATCTCCACTTTATCTCCAGTTTATCTCTTCTCCAGGCTTAATACATCTGCCCCACAGCCTGCTGTAACATGGCAGTTGACAGGTGATTGACTGGACATTTATCTCTCCTTATCACACTTGCATTTATCTCTTGTTAAGGCTTAATACATCTGCCCCAATATGCCATAACCGTTCAAAACATGGGACCCCCAGTTTAGCATAAATAAACTGCTCAAAACATCTTTAACTTCTTTAGACCATTAATGCTTCAGCTTCAGCCGGATTACTATTTCCAAAAAATGAGCTACATTTATAGTCTTCTGGGTCAGTTATGCTACAGCAGGGTGTCTCATACTATGAAATTAGAGCCCAAATATATTCTATACGGCCAGCCATACATAGCTACATGGTAACGTAAACGTCCAAACGGTGTATACAGGGAACATAACGACTAGACCATACCTCTACCAGGAGGGTCTCGGATCATGTGGATAAGGCATCTCCCGGGTAGCTGGCTCCCAGTAGCGTCCAGCCATGGCTTGCCATGGTACATACGCCGGAAGCTCTGGGCTCTCTCTGGCCGAACGCTCACGGGACAGCAGAACGTGCCGTATCCGGCAGCCGCTAAACCTCTGCGCTCCGGACGGTGCCGGTAGTGGAAGCACACAAACCCGCCGCTTTCCGTGAACTGACTGAAATAATGACGCAGCTGAGCTGACCGAAACCTGCGCGGTATCCCGCACACAACCAGGCGCACCGGAGCCTGGTACGGCTCCTCCATTCTTCCGGAATTAGACTAGTAGTAAATAAATGGCTATAGTGGTCACGTGATGGTCCGCCATCTTGGTTGAGTCGTTACTATACTGCCATGTTAGATGTGGAAGACTTTTGCTGGCAACCATTTTAGTGGGAGGGCAGGGTAACCGGTCTGTTAATCCGCCATCTTGGAGAAGCGCTGTACGTTACCGTAGAGCGCTGTATAAATATGGGTTGTTATATCTGGACCCAGTGCATGATGGTAAAAGTAAACAAAAAAACAAGTGAATCTAGCCGCAACCATATAAAGGACGAGGGGGTGATAGAACTAGACGCCGGGGTTAGTGGTTCTCTTTCACCAGCCGTAATACATTCAGAATGTTTAAAAACAAACAGCAGCAACAACGTAGCAGCCAGCGGCCGTTACTAGGAAAAATTATATCAACCGAATAAAACCATGGCCCTGAATGTGGGTAAGAATAAGAACCGCACTTCCGCCCTAATTTCCTTTAACAAACTGGAAGTGGATAAAAAAATCATTAACCCGGGGGTAAACAGCTGCCCTTCACTGCCGGCCAATCCAGTGCGGTGTGAGACCATAGAGAGGGGGCTCACTTGATTTTGCACTCTAATTCCAGAGCGCCTTCAGTGTCAGTTAGGTTGTCATGGCAATGAGATCAGTGTAGTCTTACAGCTGCAGCCATTGGGTGGTAATCGCCGTCAGGGGCGGAGTCTCTGCAGACTCGGAAGCTGTGTGGCGTGCGCAGGACTGACAGACACAGCAGGATGGCGGCCGCTGGAGTTACCGTGGACGATGAGCGCTTTGATGCCATGTTGCTGGCTATGGCTCAGCAGCACGAGGGTGGCGTGCAGGAGGTGAGCGGCTAGGGTGGGGTTCTCTACCTCTGATACCTCAGCTACACTGCTGTTAGCGCCCATTCATTACCGGCGCCCTTACTCTGCCACATAGGTCCACATGTACAGGCTGCTACGCACGGAATGGGCATGTTACAGCTGGCAGTGCCATTTGTAAGGCACTACATCATCAAAAAAGAAAGTTTTAAACGTAATATGCATGTAACAGGATTGTGCTACTAAATTAAAAAAACGGTCACTAAAGCCTAAAGTAAAGTAACAAAGCTGTATATAAGTTTCCGGTACTTGTTTCCTAGCACGGCGCCCGTCGCAGGTGATCGCATACCTTAAGTTAAGGTATGCGATGGACGCAACTGACGCAATTTCAGGGCTATTTTTAGCCTTTTCCCCGACAATTAATAAATTGCGTCCATCGCATGCCTTAAGTTAATGCTGTGTACACACGGTGCAATATGATTGTTAGCGATATATCCCCAGGAATCATATTGCTCAGTGTCTCCTTTTCATCAGCGATGAAAAGGAGACACTGCTACGGGGCGGAGGGGGAGCGCAGCAGACGCTGCTGCTGTCACTTTGATGGGAGGAGGGAGGGAGCAGCGGCACTGGGCTGAGTAGATCAACGCTGAACTCCCCGGCGCTGACCTCCCGGCACAGCGATCACCGGGGAAAGCCGCTGGTCGCAGGAGCATGCTCCTGCGACCAGCGACCATTAGGCAGTGCACACGGGAGCGCGCAGCTGGTGATTTATCGCCAGCTGCGCTCCCAATCACTGGCAATATGGTCACTCAGCGACCATATTCCCAGCGATTTTACATGAAATTGCACCCGTGTGTACACACCTTAAGGCATGCGATGCGACCGGTGCGATTTTACATAGGGAACAATGTTAAATGGGCCAATGGACCCGATTTTTTTTTTTTTTTTTTTTTTTTTTTTATTGTATACCCACCCTTATGGTTTTTTTACATGAGAAATGCCCCCCCCCCCTCCCTCCCCATTGTTAACGCCGCCCCACGATGAACGGCAACCCGAAGCGTGGCGAGCGCAGCGGTACGCGTCCTCCAACCTTTTCATACCCCCACTATCCACTCCGGCGTGGAGTTGATTTTATATAGTGTGGCGAGCGCACGAGTAATACCTGTGAAGTTATGCGCGTCCTCTTGCGGGGCTCGGTGGCTCGCTGCGCTTGCCACACTATATATAATCAACTCCACGCCGACGTGGATAGTGGGGGTATGAAAAGGTCGGAGGACGCGTACCGCCGCCCCTCGCAGGCTCGCTGGGTCCAATGTAAAAAATCGGGTCTCAGGGACCATTTCACATTGATTCCAGTGTAAAAATCGCGTCCATCAATGACGACTGAGACCCCTACATATATATGTATGTCATTACTGGTTATAATGCAGGGCACTTGTGGCGCTGGGAGAGGCATGGCGTCAGACTAGTTTGTCCACTGCGGCCTCAGCATATAGACCATGGAATGCTTGCAGTGACGGACGCAGCGTAACCGGTGTATCTGGGTAATCTTTATTAACATACACATTACAGAGCTTGTTATATATTTTATTCATATTGTATTGATTTATATAGCACACGGATTATATCACCCCATCAGCATTTATAACATGTAAACCTGCATAGTATGTAGCCACTGGCAACTTGTAACTCTTACTTTATTATTCATTTCTGCTTTCTGTTTTTGTTGTTTTGTTTGTAATTTGTAAAAAAAACTCAATAAAAATCATTGAATTTAAAAAAAAAAAAAAAATCGCGTCCATCGCATGCGATGCGATCGACGCGATTTCGGGGGTCCCGATGGACACAATTTTTATCGCTGGCGCCATGCTAGGAAACAAGTACCAAGTTTCCTAATGTAGATTCTGGCAATTGTTTAGAGGTTTTTGCACATGTTCATAACCGTAATCTATGATTTGTTCCTTTTCAGCTAATAAGCACATTCTTCAGTTTCCTGAGGCGAAAAACGGACTTCTTTGTAGGTGGTGAAAGTGGAGCAGCTGAAAAGGTAAAGAGTACAAGTTGTTTATATGGGTTACTTATGGCATCCTATGCAGGATGCTAGCGGTCATAATTCCTACCCCGGCATCCCAATAGTAAAAGTCTGGACAGGGGCTCCAACAGCACTCTAACCCTCTACCCTACATCCCTAACTCTCCTCGCTTCTGCCTAACCCCTGCCACCCAAACTTAACCCCTGCCACCCAAACTTAACCCCCTCTCCCCTGCAGCCTAAACCTAACCTCCTTCATGCAGCCTCACCCTAAAGTTTCCCTCCTAGTCCAATTTGGCCCGATTTCCACCGTTTCTGCCCAAATCGGGTGTGTTTGACTCCCCCCTGCACGGTACTGTGCGCATCGGACATGAGCCAGAGGTTGGATTTGCTGCCTGTCCAACCTCCGACTCAGCCCCCCTTTTAGCGGAGGGAAATGTGATCACATGCGATACATCACATGTGAAAGGACAGTCCCAGGCAGCTCAGGGGGGTCTGATAACCATAGACTGCTGCGATACACAGTAGTAGTGTATGGTCACCTTTTAAGGGGTATACACACATTGCAGTGTACTTCCTTTTCCATCCTGATTCGATCCCGATTGAATTGCATGGCATCGTGTACACATTAGATTTAGACTAATCTTGCCTGCACAGTCTATCTTTCTAGTCAATATAAACTAAATTGAGCGTACATCGAATGCGTTTGATTTTGCTTAAATATGCTAAATTCAATAGAAAAATAGACAAAATCAAACTCTGTGTACCCATATAGATGCCTAAATCTACCCCTTCCACGGCCACCCACTAGCTAGCCCCACATAATTACTGCCTGGGATCCAAGCCGTGAGAATTCTGATCTATTTGGAAATCTGGTGGGGGTCATGGGAAGGCAGTCAGAATGGGGGCATCGGTATACTGAATGCTTGCATCCTGACCTTTGGAATGCTAACTACATCCTGTTTATACATGAGACAGAGAAGCATAGAATTTAATAGATAAACACCACTTGACCCATCTAGTCAGACCCTTTTTTAACCATAAGATGGTTGAGACCCAAGTGCGTTATGTTGCATTTTTTGGGCATTAAACTATAGTTGCTATACTACTGGCCATTCTTCTAGTCTACCTAGATCATCTATCATTTGTTTTACCCCTCCCGACGTGCCTACCCTGTTGCATACTTTTTGTCATCTGCAGAAAGGCTGCATTGTCACTAATACTGCTTTCAGACCGCAAATACAGGTTTGCCCCAGGACTGTTAAAAGGTTCAGTCCTGGTGCGACCCTGCATGTGCAGTCTGTTCAGATCGCCTCATATGGGGACGGGGGAGGAGGCAGCACTTAACGCTGGCGCTGCTCCAAGCGCTGCCTCCTCCATAGTGTGAACGGGAAACTGGTTGCTCAACCCGATTAACCCGTTCACACTTCACAGCAACGAACCAATAAGAACTCTTCTTCTTACCCGAATCGAATTGCCGTGTAACCAGTAACCCCTTTCACATCGCAGGAATTACCGGGTCAAACTGGCATGAACCCAGTAATTTTGTTCAATGTGAAAGGGGTATTATAAAGGTATTAAAAGAACAGGTCCAAGTAAAGTTCTCAGGGGTATTCCACTGGTAACATTTCCATCCTGTAAATACACTTAATTTACTACTACTTTCTCTTTTCTATCCTGCAACCAAGATCTTATCCAATCCTAAAATGTGAGCTGGGTTCTAAAGCTTTACTAAAGTCTAAAATTCCCTACTACTGGTATAAGGCTCATTGGTCGGTATATTGCTCTTCCTTGTTTCCACTTCACAGTGGGACTACATTTGCTTTTTTTTCCCCCAAGTCCTCTGGAATTACTCCTGTAACTAGTGACTGGTTTAATAATTCTGTTAATGGTGCTTTCAGCACCCCTTTGAGCTCTTTTAGTAGATACAACCAATCAGGGTCCAGTGATTTATCCACATTGAATGTTGAGAGTTTTGTTAGGACCTTCTCCTATCTAAAAGTACTTGTTTCTACCTTGTTTTTCTGTATATACCTCCAAATTAACTGTGGCCTTTACCCCTCTCTTTCAGTAGTGAATTGCCAGATGGTGTGTCTATGGCCTATTAATCCTAATCTCTCATTATAACACCTTTTTAGCCAAACAGAAGTATCTGATGTGATGAGTTCTATCTTTCCCTCTTTGTACTGGCAATACTTCTGAAAAACAATCCAATTTTTTTTCATATAAGTTGCGTTAGATACCTAAGCTGCTTAACACTGGTAATAAAGTTCCACCAAACTTCAAATCCAACCAGAAAATAAAAAGATAACTTGTGTCTTCAGTGCTTGAAGATTGCCAAGAGTTTTGAAATTACTTACACTCTGATTGAAAAACTGTACAATATGTCCTTAGAAGATGTTTTCTTATAAGGAACTTTCTCACATATAAACAGCAGCCATAGGCCACTTAAGAAAAAACTATTTAGCGATAATTGTAAAAAGGTAGATAAAAATAGGTAGTGCAACACCACCTTGTATGTCAGGGAAAAATGTATTCATACATTGCACTCACAATTTTTCAAACATATAAAGCTTATCACCAGCCGGTGATAAGAAAGGGTCTGCTACAGGGAGTCTCGCCACACTACTCCTCATAGGCAAATGCAGGAGGGGTTTATGGTTGCCTGGAATCCTTTCTCCTCTTGGCAAGTGCCTTAAATTGTGACAACATTAGCTGGTATATAATATGATCAACAGAGCTGCCACCACATCATGCAGTGTAAGCAGAGCCAAATTTCCCGTGAGGCACGTGCCTAGGGGCGGCACATGTTTGGGGGCGGCACTCGGATGCTTGTGATAGTACGGTCAGCCTGAAATGTACCAATAACTGCAGATTATCCACTGTACTGTACCATATTCCATCTTAAATAGAGTGTAAATGGATAGGACATGCAGATACTGTCCCTGTAACTGTCCTACTTAGTAAATATGCATACAGAATAACAAATAAAAATGTCACCGTGATACAATTAGGTGGCGGGGAGGGGGACATTATTGTTGTGCCTAGGGGCGCCCTCACCCGTAAATCCACCCGAGTGTAAGGGACAGAGCAGAGCTGCTGCACATGCCCAGTGGTAGGTGCTTCTTCTATCACATATATGGTATGTGTGGATCTGAGCCCTAAAACATTGCAATGAACCAGAGAGTATCTGCCAAGAGGAAGAGACAGAAGCCTTACCATGAAGTAGGAGATTTAGAGCTTAGAAAGTGCAGTACTGTTTCTATTATGTTTGTGTATTTCTTTATTTTATGTTTAACCTTTACCTGACCACTTATCTTATTTAAATGTTTCAAAGAGCCTATACTAAAGACAATCTGTACTGTTAAATATCAATACTGTATTCCATACAGTATCCAGTGTATAAAAAGACAAATTTTCAGGGCAGCTGCTCCCCCAGACTCCCGTACTTACTCCAGTGGAGATTTTGGATTACATTTGGAAACCCCCCTCAAAAAATCCTGCGTTTGCCACTGCTCTGTTCAGGCTCCGAAACCTCAGAGAGGGGAAGCACATAGAATTCTCTGCAGTCTAAAGGCCCCCATACACTAGCCGATTTTGGTCAGATTTAGGCCAGATCAGTCGGATCTGGCCTAAATCGGACCAAAATCGGCTAGTTTTGATGTCCCCTCAGATCCGATGCGCGGTCCCGTGCGCATCGGATCTGCGTCGGGTGGTCAGAACTGCTGCAAGTCCGACCACCCGACTTGGGACCTAGTGGGGCGGTGCGGCGGTGGAGGGAGCAGGGGGGGCTGGGGACGCTGCGAGGGACACAGGCGGCATAGAGCCGGGCGGGGGGAGCCGGGAGCTGTCAGCACTGAATAAAAAAAAATGAATGAATGAAAAAAAAAGCCTACTGCATACAATGAATGGGCGGCCTGTGATTGGCTGAGCGCTCTCTCAGCCAGTCAGCAATTGGCTGAGAGAGCGTTCAGCCAATCACAGGCTGCCCATTCATTGTATACAGTAGGCTTTTTTTTCTAGCACTGACAGCTCCCGGCTCTATGCCGCCTGTGTCCCCGCAGCGTCCCCAGCCCCCCTGCTCCCCACCAGCAGCCCCCCCCCCGCTCCCTGGGTTTTTTACATGTGATAAATCGAGACGATTTAATCGTGCCAATCTAATCAAGCTCCCCCGGGGAGCAGCCGGGGAAGCTCAGGGGGAAGTCGGGGGCGACTTGTCCTAAGCCCTAGTGCCTTTAAAGATGAAGCATCAATAGTGTTCTCCTGCCACGAGTGCACCAGTGCATTTCGGACCTCAGGGTCCTTCATCAGAAGTATATGCTTACTGTAACTCTTTCAATACTTCTGAAAAACTAACTTTCCAGTTACTATTTATTTATTATCAGTTTCTTATATAGCGCACACATATTCCACAGCGCTTTACAGAGAATAGTTGTGCATTCACATCAGTCCCGGCCCCAGTGGAGCTTACAATCTATATTCCCTACCACATGTACACGCACACACAGACATTCTAGGGTTAATTTGTTGGGAGCCAATTAGCCTACCAGTATATTTTTGGATTGTGGGAGGAAACCGGAGTACCCGGAGGAAACCCACGCAAGTACGGGGAGAATATACAAACTCCGCACAGTTAGAGCCATGGCGGGAATAGAACCCATGACCTCAGTGCTGTGAGGTAGTAATGCTAACCACTACACCATCCGTACTGCCCCAGTTACTAGCCAGATCATTTGCCAAGGGCATCTTAAGAGAAGTGGAGGCCTGTGTGCAGCCGCAGGACTCTGGAGGGTACGTATTATCAAAATGGGTGCAGTGTGCACAGTGCACCCATTTTGATAATACTTACCCTCCAGAGTCCTTTGGCAGTGGCAGAAGTGCTGTAGAAATCACTAGAGAAATGCCATGGATACACTGCACCAATTATAGATTTGCCACTGGTCCTTAGGTTGACGGTGACATCCACCTGTTTTCTTGCTGTCTTTACAATTCTTAGCATGTGCACCAGATAAGCACCTTACATGAGGCACATTTGACAAGTTTTAAAACCTAATAAGTCAATTTCTCTGTATTCAGTTAATCAATGAGGCTTACAGTCATCACAGTAAACTGGCCCGTGCAGCCAGGGAGAAGAATGAGGCTGAGCAGCGGGAGCGCACAGCTGCGAAACGAGAGCAAGTGGCCAAACAGAAGCCAATGGAGCCTGGGGAGCCAAGGATCACAGAGCTCACTGACGAAGAGGCTGATAAACTTCAAAAGGAAATTGAGCAGGTACTTTGTGCAGGAACATCAGATCTGTTCTAGATTAGGTCAAAACTTGTTTAATCGCAATATGTGACTAATTTCAACCTTTAAATTACAGTTCCCTTTCATAGAGAAATGTTACAACTTAATGCACAGGGATAGTTTTTATGCCTGGTAGTTTTTCCTCTCACCTTATTTGACAGAAAGCCTTACTTTAAGGCACTGTAATCATTTTTCTAAAAAAATTGGGGAGATTGATGCATAATTACATATTTGCTATTTATTTCATCTGACCGTAAATGAGAGTATTTATTAATTTACAGTTTCTTATATAGAGCAGCCTATTCCATAGCACTTTACAATTCACTATGATGAACAAGTGTTATGGGGCCCACACAATTAGCGATTTCAGGGCATCACTAGATTGCTTAAAATCCCCGTACAGCGCTCCTTGTGTAGGGGCCATAGCGATGTGTGTCGCTATCGCGCAACAATTCGTATCCAGCATGCTGGATAAATCTAGTTCATCGCCGGTCAGGGCCAGTGTTCTCACCAGAGAACACTGGTCCTGACAGATCTTCAGCAGTGATGCCTTGTGTGTACGCCCCTTCACATAAGCCCTTATTAAAGTTTTCAAAAGGGAAAGATCCAAAAGACAAATACTTTCCAATTAACAAAGGTTCCCCAACAAATGGTAAAAAGTCATGTAATCATTCATAGGGGCCCATTTATCAACGAGTGATAAAATTGGTTGTGAATGATAATGGTGCTCCAGCCAATCAACTCACAACTGTGATTTTGCAAACAAAAGATCTGATTTGCTGAAGCACCATTTATCATATGCAACGTTTTATCACTCATTGATAAATGAGTCCTATGGTGGCTATAGAACAGGGCTGGGCAACACCGGCCCTCCAGATGTTAATGAACTACACATCCCAGGATGCTTTGCATTAGTTTTGCTATGTGGCCATGCTGAAACTGATGCAAGGCATGCTGCACCAGATAAGCACCTTACATGAGGCACATTTGACAAGTTTTAAAACCTAATAAGTAAATTTCTCTGTATTCAGTTAATCAATGAGGCTTACAGTCATCACAGTAAACTGGCCCGTGCAGCCAGGGAGAAGAATGAGGCTGAGCAGCGGGAGCGCACAGCTGCGAAACGAGAGCAAGTGGCCAAACAGAAGCCAATGGAGCCTGTTGTGTAGTTCATCAACATCTGGAGGGCCGGTGTTGCCCAGCCCTGCTATAGAATGTTATTATATATTTGTAAAATATGCCGAAATTGTGTAATCGCGTATCATTAGCTAACCAAATTGCTGTTTATCCTCCTCTGTTGCTTAATATAGCTTGCACCTCCCAAATGTTTAATTTTTACATAGGCCTTTTGGCACTAAGTTTTTATTTGCATCCCTATCATTTTTTTATTGGCAGAAAAAAGCCAGAGAGCAAGAGATGACCATTGGCGGAGCTGGTGAAAAGCAGGAGGTCCAAAAGGTACTCTAACGTTCTATTTAACGGTATTTACACTAAACAGTAACCGTTTAAACTCCAAACCTTTCCCTGCTACTGGGTCTGTGAGAGTAACAGACATAGAACATCCGCATGGCTTTGGCTAGATGGAGAAGCACATTAGTAAAATGTTTGTGTAGGTGCTAGTAGACCTGTAAATGAACAAAACAATTTATGGTTTTACCATATTCCACACTGCTATTGAATTTTGTAACTGGAGTAATGGCGCAGATAGGAGTTATGCAGCCACGTGTGACACTGATTGTCCGAACGCTATGAATTGATATGTAGAAAAAACTATGCCAATCCCGGGGCTTTTTTCCCCCCCAATCCTGGGACTGAAAAATGCTCTATCCTGGGATTGGCATCCTTAAAAAAAAAAAAAAAAAACACCCTGTCTTCCCACACCAGCCTCCCCGCAATCTTGCTTATATACTTGCTGGGAGCAGGGCAGGGGTGTCTATGGGCGGTTGGAGTCAGTAGAGCGGGAGATCCGTCTGGGAGTGGGTATGTGACAGTGTGGCTTGTGCAGCATGACAGTCAGATGCTCACATGGTGCCCATACACTAGTAAGATTTATCTTCATATCTGGGTGGTTGGAACAAAAACATGGTTATGGATGAGTGACAGTTTGTCAGTTTTCCAGCATTTCCAAGCAAATGGTCAACTGTCATTTGCTCTCATCCATAACCATGTTTTTGTTCCAACCAGCCAGATCTGAAGATAAATCTGCATGTGTATGGCCACCTAGACTGCACATGCAATTTTGGGGCCAAATCCTGGGATCCCGCCGAACCCAGGATTGGTCATCCTAGGTGTTCCTGATAAAAACAAGTAGTAAAGTAACATAATCTATATAAAGGAGATTTCTTTTTGCACATAGGCTTTTTTAATATAACCAATTCACTGTGTTTATCATTTTTCAATTGTGTTTTTTATATTTTGCAGTTTTATTAGAGTTAAAAAAAAGTTACATTTTATTATTCTCCTTTGGTGCACCACATATAGACTAACCTTTCTCTGTCCTGTTGATTGTCTGACTATTTGTCCAGTGGTAGCACACCCTGAGAAAAAAACCTGTAATTCTCTTTGAAGGGGGCCTATATATGATTGTACCTTTATGACTTACATCAACTAGTCTTGTGCTATTGATCGTTACGCTACGTGTCCATTTTATATTGTCAACTGCAAAATAAGCTACGCAGTTAGAATATGGATGTCTGCCCAGCCTAAGTAACCTTGGACCAAATGTTTGTTGCAAAGTCAAAATTCTCTCTCTCTCCAGCCACCCTCAATCCACTTGTATATGCCATATAGGATTTGATACCTCAATTTCCCCCATATTTTTGTTATGTTGATTAAAATATAAAAGGTTTGTATATTCAATAAAACAAATACATATAGATACCAGTGGCCATGCTATGTTGTTTATTACTTTTTTTTTTTCTTATCGCCTCTAATGCTAGCACAATATACTTTATGGTTATGTATAGTTGCATTTTGTGGCCCCCACTCTCAGTTTTAAATTATATTCCTAATCTATGTTGACTTGCCGATACACTAGTGTTAAGTTATACTGGGTTCCTTTTCCCCCTTCCCCACATCTCCTCTGTATTTTGCCAAGCCAGAGCCCTTCTTATTACTTGGTACAAATAGAAGTTTTATTATATCAATTTATTATGTTGTCAGGCATAATTAAAAAAAAAAAATTCACGTTGTTTTACTGTACAGGCTGAAAATGAGGAGGAGGAGGAAGAAGATGAGAAAGACAAAGGAAAGCTTAAGCCAAATTCTGGCAATGGAGCTGACCTTCCCCACTACCGCTGGACACAGACCCTCTCAGAAGTAGATGTAAGTTGTAAGCCTATTTATGCGAAAAACCTGTTTTCTCTATCATTCTTATGGGATACAGGGTAGTCGTTCTTAACGATGGGGAAAAGAGCTTATCCGAAGGAGACAGGCACATATAAAACTTTATACAGGGTGTACTGGCTCCTCCCCTCTGCTCCCCTCCCTCTAGCTTCAGTTTGAGAACTGTGCCTCAGGAGAAGCACGCATCAGGAAGAGCTCCAGAGAGTTTTATCTTCTGTTTAATTTCTTTATTATTTTGGGGCTGCTGTTTGGACTTAACAGCAGTCCTGCGTCGTGGGAGACTAGGGAAAGGGTTCAGCTGCTGGCCACTTCAAGGTACCGAGCTGTCCCTGCCACAGGACCACCGTCCTGAGTGGGTGTTGTTACCGCGGGCATTGCGCTGCAGCGAGCACACCCCTGGCATGCCGCACACCCCTAGTCCAGTCTGAAGACGTCAGTGGTGAGTATTACCCCGGGGTCCCCGGGTTACTGTGCGGCAAGATGGCGGCGGCGGTATCGGCGGTGCCCTGCACAGGGACCGCGCAACCCCCTGCCTACACTGGGACAAGGTACTGCCTCCTGTATTGTCCAGGGCAGTTACCAAAGAGGTTTGGACATTCCCCAATGTCAGTCTCAGTATAAAACGCAGGTAAGCTCCGGCGCCATTACGCTGGGCGGAGCTTACCCAGAGTGAGACCAAGCTCTGTGAGGGCGCCAAAACCTGCTTCTTCCCTGGTTGCTGGAAACGCCATTATACTGCTCCAGACACTCCTCAGCGGTGTGGATCAGAGGGAATCTGCTTGCAGAGACAGCTTCAGGTTTTCAGCGCTTGTGTACTTGTACACTTGCCTGCATACACTGTAAAGTACTGTTATTGATTACTGTACTGTTTTACCAGCTCTTATAATCGGAGAGCTAAGGTTATCTGGTGTATTGGTCTCCTCCATTATCCTCTGTACACCACCCCACTGGCTTGTTAAGCTGTACAAGATCAGATAAAACTACACATAGTATTTATCTGGATAAAATCACACTGCATATCCACTGTGTGTGCGCGGTGTGTGAGGGGAGACTGATTGTTTGTCACAATGGTGAGGAAACTTACATGTATGGTGTGCAGTGATAAGTTTGTGCCAGCATCTTCATCACAGGTTACTTGTGAGACATGTATGTCCCCACAAAGTAGTGGGGTTCCCCCACAGCTTACTGGGCAGCAGAGTAGCACACAGGACAGCTCACAAGAGCCTGCCTGGGCAACAGGAATGAAAGCCATGCTTGAAACTGTGACTACACAGTTAACTGCTACTGCAGCACAGACCCAGAGAGTACAGAAGGAGCTTGCCATCCTTGCTGCTAGAGTTGATATAATCACTCCTACCCCTGGGGATACTCGTAAGAGAAGTGCCCCCTCTCAAACCCCTGATTCTGGGGCTGATGATGGGGATGACGATGATGATGTGGGAGATGCAGACGCAGGTGATGAGGCGCCTGATGCTTCACAGTCACTGTTGCGGGGCACAGAGCCATTAATTATGGCAATCAGGGAGGTCTTGGACCTTCCCTTAGCTGAATCCTCTGAAGGGGATGCCTTCTTTGCTACTCAGAAAAAGCAACAGGTTGTTTTCCATTAGCAGTCTGACCTGGAAAGTACTTTCAGGTCAGCATTGAAAAACCCAGAAATGAGGTTTAAAGTGGCTAAGAAGTTTAGATCCACGTTTCCCTTTGATCCTGCGGGACGTAAGGTGTGGGAGGAGCCACCGGAGGTTGATTCTTCTGTGTCTCGCTTAGCAAAAAAGATGGTACTCCCAGTACCAGGGTCGTCTTCACTGAAAGACGCCACGGACAGAAAGGTTGAAAGCACCCTGAAGTCCATTTTTACTGCTAGTGGCGCGTGTCAGCGTCCTGTCCTAGCAAGTTGTTATATGGCTAAGTCTATATACACGTGGGCCTCCCAGATCCAGGAAGGTCTTCTGGGTGACATGACAGTAGCACAGGTGTCTGAGAAATTACACCATATCCAGGACACTGCAAAAGTTCTGTGTGAAGCGCAGAAGGAGTTAGGAGCCATTAATGGCCGTAACTCAGCCATGGCGGTGTCAGGGCGCAGGTCCCTCTGGCTGCGGCAGTGGGTAGCTGACGCTGACTCCAAACGGAGTGTAGAAAACCTCCCCTTCACAGGTGGCAGGTTGTTTGGGAGTGATTTAGATGAGTTAATCTCTAAAGCCACGGCAGGGAAGTCCACTTTCCTACCATCAACCCCACAGGCGCCGAAGCGTCCTTTTCAATCTCACTCCCAGCAGTCCTTTCGGGCAAGTTAATTAGCCAGGGGTGGTTCAAATGCTGCGAGAGGCTCCCGTGGTAAATTCAGGAAGCCTTCTGCTTCGGCCACCGCAGAGCAGCCATCCGGGGCAGCTGCAGGTAAACCCGCAGCATGACGGTGGGGCTCCACCATTAGCTCCGGCAGAGGTGGGAGCCAGACTGGCGTTCTTCGGCCATGTTTGGGAAGCCTCGTGCCTCAATACTTGGGCGCAGGCTCTTATTACGCACGGCTACAAGCTGGAGTTTGCAGTACAGCCACCTCAGAGGTTCTTCAAATCAGGCCTCCCAGCGTCCCCAGAGGACCAAGTGGTGTTGCAGCAAGCAATCCAAAAGCTGGTACAGGCCAGGGTGATAACCCCGGTCCCTCCCCTAGAGAGGGGGCAGGGTTATTTCTCGAATTTATTTGTAGTCCCAAAACCGGACGGGACAGTACGTCCGATTCTGAATTTAAAATCCCTGAATCCCTTCTTGAAGGTAACAAAATTCAAGATGGAGTCCTTGCGGGCCGTGATAGCGGCACTGGAGGAAGGGGAGTTCTTGGCGTCCTTGGACGTGAAGGACGCTTACCTTCACATCCCAATATGGGCCCCTCATCAGAAATACCTGAGGTTTGCGCTACTGAGCGATCACTATCAGTTTCGCGCACTGCCGTTTGGCCTGTCCTCAGCCCCGCGCATATTCACCAAGGTGATGGCGGAGATGATGGTGGTTTTAAGATAAGGTTGTGTGATACCATACTTGGACGACCTGCTGGTAAAGGCGCGGTCGCCAGAGGAATTGCAGGCAGCCTTACAGGTTACAATACAGACCCTGTCGGGTCATGGTTGGCTCCTGAATTTGACAAAGTCTTCTCTGATCCCTTCACAGAGACTCCAGTTCCTGGGGATGGTGCTGGACACGGCTCTCATGAGAGTGTCCCTGCCAGAAAACAAGGTGGTAGACCTTCAACAGCTGGTCACAGACTTGTTGAAACCCCCCCAGGTGACGGTGCATCAGTGCATTGTCCTGTTAGGAAAGATGGTAGGCTCTCCAATTCGGGAGATTTCACAGCAGGATTTTTCAGCTCGATCTTCTGAGCAAGTGGTCCGGTTCACACCGCCAGATGCATCGGCGGATTGTGTTGTCATCTCGGACCAGAATGTCGCTAGAGTGGTGGCTCCACACGCCCAACTTACTGGCAGGGCGTCGGATTGGCATCCAGGATTGGGTCTTAGTCACCACGGATGCGGTGCAGTGACCATAGGTCAGTCCTTTCAGGGCAAGTGGACCCTATGGGAGACACGCCTCCATATCAACAACCTGGAGTTACGTGCTGTGTATTACGCACTTCTGAAGGCGGCCCCTCTCCTCAGCGGTCAGGCGGTCCGCATCCAATCGGACAATGCCACTACTGTGGCATTCCTGAACAGACAGGGCGGGACCAAAAGCAGGCCCTGTATGAGGGAAGCATCGAAGATCCTGTCCTGGGCAGAGAGTCACTGTCAGGCTCTCTCGGCCATATTCATACCCGGGGTGGACAACTGGGAAGCAGACTTCCTCAGTCGCCACGAGCTCCATCCTGGGGAATGGAGTCTACACCACCAGGTATTCAGTTCTCTGGTGGCTCGGTGGGGGACCCCACTGGTAGACTTGATGGCATCAAGAAACAATTGGAAAGTATCCAGGTACTTCTCAAGGGCAAGGGACCCTCAGGCAGAAGGAGTGGACGCCCTCTCCATACCGTGGACGTTCAACAGCCTGGTGTATGTCTTCCCACCGATTTCCCCTAGTGGCTCGGGTGCTAAGGAAGATAAGAAGAGACGGAGCTGAGGTAATTCTGGTGGCTCCGGACTGGCCACGAAGAGCGTGGTACCCAGAGCGGTACTTGTGTATTTTGTCGACGCCCCCGATGTCCGTCGTACGATGAACGCATCGCATGCCATGTACACGATGGCATGCGATGCGATTTTGACCCCCTATACCAGGGGTGGCCAACCGGTCAGAGGTAAAGAGCCGAAAAATATCAGTTGTCAAGCCAAAGAGCCAACGTCATGCGCGCGCCGAAGGCGCGCGCGCCAAAAAGGGGCGTGATCAGGGGAGTGGTCAGGGGCGTGGTCATATGACACAAGGAGAGTGGCCACATGACAAAACTTTATGCCCCCAGTGCCAGATATGCCCACCACAGTGCCAAACATCATATGCCCCCCACAGTGCCAAACATCATATGCCCCCCATAGTGCCAAACATCACATGCCCCCCACAGTGCCAAACATCACATGCCCCGCAAAGTGCCAAACATCACATGCCCCGCAAAGTGCCAAACATCACATGCCCCCCACAGTGCCAAACATCACATGCCCCCCACAGTGCCAAACATCACATGCCCCCCACAGTGCCAAACATCACATGCCCCTCAAAGTGCCAAACATATGCCCCCCCACAGTGCCAAACATCATATGACCCCACAGTTAGGAAGCTGGGCCCTCCAGCACAGGTGTTGCCCACAGTGCAACACCTATGCTGGAGGGCCCAGCTTCCTAACTAAAGGGCCCACCTAGAGGGCCAGGAGGGTCCAACAAATAAATGAGCCACGGGCCAAGAGGGCCCGACTAATGCGCACACAGGCCAGAAGGGCCTGAATTTGCCCACGGGCCTAGTGCCCGACACCCGGTGGTCTAGGGTGGATGGAGGGTAGGAGGCCAAAGGCCCCTACCTGGTGTTGGGAGAGGCATCTGGGGGGAGCTTCGTCAGCTCTTTTGCTTCCCACCCCCGCTGGCCTCTCCGGGAGCCATCTTCTTTTTTCTTGCAGAAGGCGCCGGAGATCTTCTTCTGTCTTGATCCCGGCGTCTTCTGGCCTCTTCAGCGGCGCCGGAACTCTTCTCCCCGCCGCCGTCTTCTGCGCCATCCTCCGGCGGCTTCTCGCGTCTTCAGGAGCGCTCCTGCGCTCCGCCGGCGTGGAGAAGACTTTTCGCCCTCCCGCTGGCGTCTGATGTCAGACGCCGGGGGGCAGGGCGGAAACGGCGCGGCGAGCGCTGATGGCTCGCCGCGGTCGTTTCCTATTGGCCGCCGATGCGGCGTTTTGAATTTGGCAGCCGAATTGGCGCCAAATTCAAAACCCCGCTTTGCAGACGGGAGGCTGGAGCCGCAGTTTACAGCTCGGCGAGCCGCATGCGGCTCGCGAGCCGCGGGTTGGCCACCGCTGCCCTATACGATCAAAAATCGTATAAGCACCCAAAAGGGTGCTTTTGAGCACCCTAATGGGTGCTTACAATGTTAAATGCACCCCCACGCCACCCCCCCACTATAAACGTGAACCCGAAGCGTGGCGAGCCCGCGAGGGGCGGCGGTACGCATCCTCCGACCTTTTCATACCCCCACTATCCACGTCGGCGTGGAGTTGAGAATAGAATAGTGTGGCGAGCCACCGAGCCCGAAGCGTGGCGAGCGGACGCGGATACCTTCACAGGTAAACGCGTCCCTTCGCGGGCTTCACAGGTATCTGCGTCCCCTCGCGGGGCTCGGCTCGCTGCGCTCGCCACACTATTCTATTCTCAACTCCACGCCGACGTGGATAGTGGGGGTATGAAAAGGTCGTAGGACGCGTACCGCTGCCGCTCGCCACGCTTCGGGTTCACGTTTATAGTGGGGGGGGGGGGGGGGTGGCGTGGGGGTGCATTTAACATTGTAAGCACCCATTAGGGTGCTTAACATTGTATAAGCACCCATTAGGGTGCTTATACAATGTTTAATCGCATCGTATGGCATTGTATGCCCTGTACAATGGCATACAATTTCAAAATTGTATGCCATCGTGCACTATCGTACGATATCGCATCGCATGCGTTATGGTATGCGATGGGCGCCGTCTAAATACACAAGTACCCCCAGAGCTTCTAAGTCTACAAAGGGACTCGTGGCGCCTACCTCTGCAAAGAGACCTGCTCATGCAAGGACCGTGAGTCTTCCAGGCCTTGGAACAGCTGCGTTTGACGGCCTGGAAGTTGAGCGGCAGATCCTGACTCAGAAGGGTTTTCACACTTCGGTCATCAGAACTTTGACAAGTGCAAGAAAACCGGTAAAGGCTGCACATTACCACCATATCTGGAAAAGATATGTGGGTTGGTGTGAACAGGAAAAGTTTACTCCTTCGGAGTTTAAACTGGAAAGGTTTCTTAGATTTCTTCAAGCAGGTCTGGACCTGGGCCTACGTTTAGGCTCCTTGAAGGTGCAGGTATCTGCACTATCTGTCTTTTTCCAAAAGAAGCTGGCTAATATACCTGAAGTGCAGACGTTTCTGCAAGGAGTATTGCATATACAGCCTCCTTTTGTGGCCCCTACTCCACCATGGGACTTGGATGTCGTTCTGACGTTCCTAAAATCCTCCTGGTTTGAGCCATTGGAGGAAATTGATCTGAAATATCTGACATGGAAGACGGTGGTCTTACTAGCCCTAGCTTCGGCTAGGAGGGTCTCAGAGCTAGGGGCATTAACTTGCAAGAGCCCATATTTGATATTCTATGAAGACAGGGCAGAATTACGCACTAATCCGCGTTTTCTGCCCAAAGTGGTGTCTGCGTTCCATGTGAACCAGCCAATTGTGGTTCCTGCTAGTGGGCCTCATTCTGAGGTGCCAACATCTTTGGATGTGGTAAAGATTCTCCGTGTCTACATCAGGAGAACAGTGAGGATTCGCAAGACTGATGGACTTTTTGTCCTCTACGATGCCCAAAAGATAGGGCGTCCTGCTTCCAAGCAGTCTATTGCACGATGGATCTGTGCAACCATTAAACAGGCTTATGTGGTAGCAAAGCTTCCTATGCCTGCTGGGGTGAAAGCCCACTCAACTCGTTCAGTGGGGACCTCCTGGGCGGCTGCCCGAGGGGTATCGGCCTTACAATTGTGTAGAGCTGCCACATGGTCAGGCCAACACACCTTTGTCAAGTTTTACAAATTTGACGCTCTGGCCACTGAAGATACTCCGTTTGGGCAAGCGGTGCTGCGGCAATAGGTTCCGCACAATCCCGCTCTTTCTGATATCTTTGGTATATCCCCATCGTTAAGAACGACTTCCCTGTATCCCATAAGAATGATAGAGAAAATAGGATTTTAATACCTACCGGTAAATCCTTTTCTCTAAGTTCTTATGGGATACAGGGCGCCCGCCTCTGTGCGGAGGTTTGCCTTGCTCACTTTGTGGGTCTTTCTGTTACCCTTTTTGTTCCTTGCGGACATAAGGGTGTAGGTTACCAAGGTAACTTACTGTTACGTAGTGTACCTTAAAGGTTCACGAGTGTAGATTGTCACTTAGGTGATAATTCTTATACATTGTTCCAGTTGGAATATAGTTCAAAAAAGTTGTCATGTTTGACATGTTCTTAGGCCCTTAGACTTCCCAGGTTCTGTGGTCGCTAATGTGGTCTATGTACGTTGAATGTATGTTGGGTGTGCTGGATGAATTTCACCACGGTAAATATTACACATATTCCTCTCATATTGTTCTTCTCCTTCGGCACAGTTCACTTAACTGAAGCTAGAGGGAGGGGAGCAGAGGGGAGGAGCCGGTACACCCGGTATAAAGTTGTATATGTGCCTGTCTCCTTCCGATAAGCTCTTTTCCCCATCATTAAGAACGACTTCCCTGTATCCCATAAGAACTTCGAGAAAAGGATTTACCGGTAGGTATTAAAATCCTATTATTTGATGTATGCGTGCAAACATGCACGCATTCCCTAGTGTTTTCTTTCCTTAATTATTATTTATTTATATGGTGCCACAAGGATTCCTCAGTCACTAACAGAAAACATATGAGCAAAAAAAATAATAATTACTTACAGTTCAAGTCAATTTAGGACAACTACATAATAAAGATTGTTGCATCTACGGTTAGGTGCAGTAAATTGCATGTGCCACAGAGGGACGACTTGCATCTACTAGCAGATTGTGCCACATCACAACTGGTTTGTGGTACCGCTACTCAACAACCTGTCTCCTCACAATGGCATTCAAGAGGACCGTCCGGAGAGGGGATGCAGTTAAAATCCCGGCGGTCGGGATCCTGGCATTCAGAATCCCGACCGCCGAAATCCCGACACATTCTCCCTCCGTGGGTGTCCACGACACCCCTGGAGGGAGAATAAATTAGTGTGCCGAGCGTAGCGAGGCACCGGGCCCGCTGCGTGGCGAGCGCAGCGAGCCTGCAAAGGGGGGCGATCCACGTGTCCCCCCCCCCCCCCTTGTCGGGATTTTGGCTGTCGGGATTTTGGCTGTCGGGATTCCGGCGTCGGGATTCTGAACGCCGGGATCCCGACCGCCGGGATTCAGTACTGAATCCCCGGAGAGGTACACTAGCAACCCAGCAGCTATAATTGTGTTGCAAGGGCAAAACCGTATATTGCACATTTCAGCTGCTATACTGATGATTAGTCTATACATTGGAGTTCAGCATTCCAGACAGTGCCTCTTGTAGGGAACGGGCTTCCACAAGTGAGTGAGGAACCTTTCTTACAAGAGCATGAGCTAGCTTGGGCTCAGGTGCTAGCCAGCTTTGTTGAGAGATTGGGGCATATCACAGGTTCAGCTTTCAGGCCATGGTGATCTCCAGCACATTAATCCCAGGTGTGAAGAACTGGGAGGCAGACTATCTCAGTACTGTTGTAGGGGATATGGTAGTTGCAGTGTGTTTCTGGTCGTACCATAGTACATGAGGCCCTCAGTCTTGTACTCTGTTTTTCAACTGCTTCTTACAGACTATTGGTGGCTGTTGCCTCTTCTTCGGATCTACTTCAGCAGGGTCCATTTGTGTACCCAGACTTATGTTTAACAGACACCATCTGAAGACCCCAATCGAGGGTATCCTCAAGCAGTGAATCCCTCTGTATGACCTCTATTCACTACTATTGAATTTAAAGGTCTTGCGTGGTCTGGGGTGAGGGTGTGGGTTCCCACCTGTTACTCTTCCTGCAGGCGGGGCTGGACACTGTTCTGTTCTTGGGATCAGCGGTATACCTTTTTAGCTATCTCTCTCTTTTTTTTTTTTTCAGCACCACTCGGTTCAGACCTACCTTTTGAGTCCAGCCGTTCCACGATTGGTTCCTTTTTTTAGCTATAAACCTAGGGTCTAATTCATGTTGGCTTGATAAGCAGCATGCTTTCGCTGCTTAGCGAGCAGGTAAGTTCTTCCCACATCCCCTCAGTAACATACAAGGGGATGTATCTGAGAACAAATCCCCTCGCTTACGACTGAAGAGGAGAGAAATAATTTGATGGTCGCCGATCATTGAATGATTTCTCCCCCCTTTGGAACTATAAGTTTCATTTTTCTTAGGAGTCTGCTGAAGATGGGCTTTGGCTTCAGTTTCAGCTTGGAGGGTGTTGGAGCTGGAGGCGTTATCCTGTTGCTCCCCCTACTTTATCTTGCATCAACGATAGAGCTGAGCCAGCTTTCAAACTGAAGGTGGTCTCTGCTTTACCCCTCAACCAACCTATCATAGTCACTGTGTTGTCGGATGATACTGTCTTTCCACTCGCTGGATGGGGTTCGAGTTCTCCGAATCTGTGTGGCCTGAATGGCATTATTGTGTATATCGTAAGCCCTGTTTGTGCTCTTTGATGCTACACAGCGTGGTTGGCCTGCTTTGAAGCAGATGCTGGCCAGATTGCTCACTCTGACCTATGCCTACGCTGCCTGATTCCATCCCTGTGCACTCACATGCTTGGTGGGTGCATGCCATGGTGCTTCTGCTATGCGGCTACTCGGTCAACATTTTTGTAGGGTTTAACCATTCTGTCACTTGTGGCCTTTGCTTCATGTTTTGACAGCACTGTTTTGCAGGTTTCTTGGCACTCTCCCATGCGGTAGGGAAGATTTAGTGAATGAAGGAGAAAACCCAGATTTTTTTTGTACTTCCCAAAAAATGGAATTTCTCCCATAGGGGGCAATAGACACTCGCCCAGCGCTTAATTACCTGCCATTGTTTTGTCTGTGTGGTTGGCGTGTTGGCTGCAGTCTATTGGTTTATTTTGTTATTTTTCAGTCCTTCGATTGTCCTATTGTTCCTCATTTTTTTTTTCTTCTCCTATGTGTGTTACTTTCTTCTGTTGCTTGGTTTACATAAACTGGAGCATAGTGAAAAAGGAGTTTGTTGCATATCTAAATAAGTTTTTAAAGTGTTATGCATTATTTATTCACCCGTCTATACCCCAGTGTCTTAAGCTCCAATGTCCCTTATGGAATCTGAGAAATGTATTTATCAGTAAAAATCTTATTCTTGTTTTCTCGCTGACTACTATCAGTTTACTGCTTACCTTAGTTCCATTTCAAAATAGAATTGCATTACTTAAATGGGGTGTTTATCGATGTTTGACTGTAAGTATACCTGAGTAACGAAAGTGCAATACATGACAATCCACTGCCGCTCTTGTAACACAAAGTATTAATTTCCGATTTAAATAAAAGCTACAACACCTCCTGCATCTTCAGGGCGGGATGCAGTCAAAATCCCGACATATAGAATGTACAAGTGAAACCGTCTACATGCCTTTCGGTCGACAGGTGCGAGGTCGACATGGTTTTTTTCACTGTTTTTTGAACAGACATGTGCCGACAGGCGGTATTTCATGCCCTACCATCCACTACAGCGTGGTGGGAGAATAAAATAGTGTGCCGAGCGCAGCGAGGCACCGTGCCCGAAGCATAGCGAGCGGCTGCGGTTCACTTTCAACTGTGTCCATGTCGACTGTGTCGACATTCGGGTCAAAAAACAGTGAAAAAACCCATGACGACCTCGCACCTGCTGACCGAAAGGCATGTAGACTGTTTCACTTGTACATTCTATATGTCGGGATTTCGACCCTGTCGGGATTTCATACCGAATTCCTTCAGGGCAATGTCCTAATGTGATCTGATGCAAATGAGTTTTTCCCTCAAACTTCACCTTAATTTTAGCAAAACATTCCTATTTTAAGCAAATGTTCTTCCATGTGTTGCCCTTGGGAGAGATGTCAGAAAAGCATACTTTTATCTGGGTCACCTTCTGTTTGCTAAGAGCTAAGGTGCTGCATTCCATGTACAATCCTGCAATGTACAGTATTAAGTGCAGTTGGTCATTTTGTTTACTTCCTCCTACAGTTGGTTATTCCATTCCTGGTTTCTTTTCGTCTGAAGAGTAAGGATGTGCAAGTGGATATACGGTGTAGGAGGCTCAGCATTGGCCTTAAAGGCCAAAAGCCTGTGCTGGATGGTGAGCTGTATAATGATGTTAAAGTCGAAGACTGCTCATGGTTAATAGAAGATGGCAAAGTAGTAACCGTACATCTAGAAAAGGTGAGAATGTTTGGTATCACATACATGTGAAAAAAAATAATAATTTTTTTATGCCAATGTAAAAGTACACACTTGCTGTTCCCATTTATGTAACTCCTTTGTCAGGTGCTGATAATCAAGATCAGCTAATTCTCAACACGTGCTACCAGCTCTACATGAAAGCTTAGGGGGCCTACACACAGGGCGACATTGCTGAGAGGTCTGAGCAATGTAGACCACTCAGCAATGCACACAGATGTGTGCTGAGAGTTCTGTCAGGGTCGGTGATCTCCGGTGACAACAATGGCCCTGACTGGCGATCTCACTAGATTTATCCAGCATGCTGGATATTAATTGCCGGGCAATAACGATGCACTGCCCTGTGCGTCGCTATCCCCCTACACAAGGAGCAATGTATTTCTTTAATCTATTGAGATAGTTTAGTAAAAGCCCTGAAATCACCCCGTGTGTAGCCCCATTAGTCTTTGCCAGTTGAGACTGGAACATGAAGGTTTATGTTGTCACTTTGCTTGTAAAGTTTAGACCTCTGCAATCTCAGAGAATCAAGTGTTCATGTTCATTAGTATGGAAAGGATAAGGCAATACATATCCCATCTTAATATTTATTTACAATTGGGGAATGCTTAAGATACTAGCTGATGTTCCCAGAAATGTAAATTCGGTTTTAGAATAGCCAAATCAAGATTGTCATCTTTCTTGTTGAGCTGTGTATAACCAGATTCCTTCAGACATTGATGACTGAAGCAGTGCCTAAAGGAGAAGATATATACTTATTGCTGTTTTGAAGTATTTATACAAGATACATAATAATGTGATGTATTTCTTTCTTTATGTGGCTTCTGATGGTTGGCTTTATATTTGTAAACTAATGGCAAAATAAAACTCATTGTGAATTGGCTTTTGCATATGGTTGGATTGATGAAACTTTAGCACTGGATGATTGTTCTGTGGTGTACAAAGAGATATGAAAGCGTGTGAAGAATGGCGCCCTCTGGTGATGAATATATGTTTGAATGAAATAGCCTGATTTTAAAGTGGTTCTGGGATAAATCATAGGCAAGGTCTTTAGGTAGACACCTGAAAATGGTGGACATACACTAGGTTGACAGTGGCACAAGGTCGGCACAAGCAAATGGTCAACATGGACATAGTCCGCACTAGAAAAGGTTGACATTAGTTTTTCAGGTTTTTTTGGTGGCTATGTCGACTTGGGCACCATATAATGCCCCTTTCAGACCGCACTTAAAAACCGGTATTTTGCCTATTTTTAACAGTTTTAAACCGGTAATCTGTGAGGTCTGAAAGGTGCACAACCACTTTACCGTTTTAAAAAAGCAGTTTTTTTAAAACGGTTAAAATGGAGGGTCCTACCCGTTTCAGACCCGGTATTTTGGCATCAAAATCGGGTCTGAAACGTTATTTGTGACCCAGCGCAGTGAATATTTAATGAGTGCTCATTAAATATTCACTGCGCTTCACAAAACGCTCCCCCCCCCCCCCCCGCGCGCGCGCCGGTTAACATCCCCCCCACCCCCCGCCGCGTGACGGTTAACATCCCCCCCCCCCCCCCCCCCCCCAGGGCTAACAAACTGTGCAGCCGGTACCTCCTGCGACGCGTTGAGGATCCCGGCAGTATGGACGGATGCATTGCACTTGTAAAAAAAAGTGTCTTTCGGCATGCTGCCCCATAGGAAAACCTGTTTAAAAAAACTTTTCTTATAAGAAAAGTGACTTTCGGAAAATGGCTGCCCCATATGAAAGACAGTTTTTTTAAACGGGCTTTCCTATGGCATCCGACCTTACTGCCGGGATCCTCAACGCGTCGCAGGAGGTACCGGCTGAACGGGGTTCCTTAAAAACATTGGGGGGGTTCCTTTAACACATGGGGGGGGGGGGGGAGGTCGGGTGTGTGTGTGTTAACGGGGGGGTGTATGCGGTTGTGTGCGTGTTAACCTGGGGGGGGGGGGGGCACTGAAGACCACACTGGCTTTGACCCTGTTTTTGGAAAGCTTCCAAAAACGGGTCTGCCAGTGTCAAAAAAACGCCACTTAAACGGTAATATACCGTTTAAGAGATGCGGTGTGAAAGGGGTTTTACCTGGCAGACCCGTTTTTTGGAAACGTTTTCAAATACAGGGTCAAAGCCAGTTATGCGGTCTGAAAGCAGCATAAGTGTACCGCGTGCCCTCGCATGGCTCACTGCATGGTACACTATTTATTCTCCATCTATGCCCACTGGAATGGTAAAGTGTAAAGAAATTGGTTGGAAAAAAAAAAAAGGTACTTGTTACCAATGTTCCCTCTAATTTTACGAAGGCTTTGTGCAGAAAAAGATATTGGCTGTGCAACTTTGGAAGGAAATGTACATTTTTGTGCGTCACATAACTTATACAGGCCTAGGTTTCGAGTTCTGTTGAGTTAATAAAGCAATTTGAATGTTTACAGACTTCACACACCACACATATAGACTTATAGCAGTGATTTTCAACCTTATTAAACTCGTGGCACACTAAAACAAGATTTTAACCTTTGTGCGCTCAGTTGTAATGTCTGTGCGCGGGCTCGGCGAGTTGTGTGCACACGCGCACAGCTTAGAGGGAACACTGCTTGTTACCTAGAACGGCGCCCACAATTTTGATCCTAGGCATCGCAAGGAAAAAAATTGCGTCGGTCGCATCGCATGCGGCCAAAAAATAGCATGCGATTCGACCAACGCTATTACCGCGATTTTACATAGGGAACAATGTTAAATGGGCCAATTGACCCGAAATAGCCACCCTGAAGTGTGAAATGGCCCCTCCCCCAATTGTTAACGCCACCCCACGATCAACGTCAACCCGAAGCGTAGCGAGCCCGCGAGGGGCGGCGGTACGCGTCCTCCGACCTTTTCATACCCCCACTATCCACGTCGGCGTGGAGTTGAGAATAGAAAGTGTGGCGAGCGCAGAGAGCCCGAAGCGTGGCGAGCGGACGCGGATACCTTCACAGGTATCCGCGTCCCCTCGTAGGCTTCACAGGTATCCGCGTCCGCTCGCCACGATTCGGGCTCGGTGGCTCGCTGCGCTCGCCACACTTTCTATTCTCAACTCCACGCCGACGTGGATAGTGGGGGTATGAAAAGGTCGGAGGACGCGTACCGCTGCGCTCTCCACGCTTCGGGTTGATCGTGGGGTGGCGTTAACAATTGGGGGGGCCATTTCACACTTCAGGGTGGCTATTTGGGGTCTGTGGGCCATTTAACATTGTTCCCTATATAAAATCGGGTCAATTGGGCCATTTAACATTGTTCCCTATGTAAATCGCGTTGGTCGCACCGCATGTGATTTTTTTGCCCGCATGCGATGCGACCGACGCGATTTAGCTTTTACCATTCATTTCTATGTGAAATCGCGGGCATCGGTCGCATCGCATGCCATTATCATGTACATATGATGTACATGCGATGCCCGCGATGAGCGCCGTTCTAGGTAACAAGTACCAAAAAAATACTGAAAAACTCATGTCGACTGTTTCCTATTTGCCTGTGTGGACTTTGTGTCATTGTCGACCTAGTGTGTGTCAACAATTTGTCCCCAATTAGTGATTGACCTAGTGCCTGTTGCCAAGATACCGATTATGGTGATGGATAAAATCAGCTCATCTGTTAACTGGTCTTTGTGATTGTGTCCTCATTCTGTCTCAGAAAAGTGTAATTTATTATATTTGGTAGTAGGAAGAAACTCATTCTGTGAAAAATTATGCAATTAAGTCTCATTTACAGTTGTGCTCATAAGTTTACATACCCTAGCAGAATTTGTTATTTTCTGGTCATTTGTCAGAGAATATGATTGATAACTCACAAACTTTTCTGTCACTCATGGTTAGTGGTTGGATGAAGCCATTTATCGTCAAACAACTGTGTTTACTCTTTGTAAATCATAATGACAACAGAAACTACCCAAATTACCCTGATATAAAGTTTACATACCCCAGTTCTTAATACTGTGTATTGCTTAACATTAATGACAGCTTGAAGTCTTTTGTGGTAGTTGTGGATGAGGCTCTTTATTTTCTCAGATGTAAAGCTGCTCATTCTTCTTGTAAAAAGACTCCAGTTCCTGTAAATTCTTGGGCTGTCTTGCATGAACTGCACGTTTGAGATCTCCCCAGAGTGGCTCAATGATATTGAGGTCATGAGACTGAGATGGCCACTCCAGAACCTTCACTTTATTCTGCTGTAGCCAATGACCGGTCGACTTGGCCTTGTGTTTTAGATCATTGTCATGTTGGAACGTCCAAGTACATCCCATGCGCAGCTTCCAGGCTGATGAGTGGAATTTTTCATCCAGTATTTTCTGATAACATGCTGCATTCATCTTACCATCAATTTTGACCAAGTTTCCAGTGCCCTTGTAGCTCACACATTCCCAAAACATCAGCTATCCACCTCCGTATTTTACAGTAGGAATGGTGTACCACCTTTCATCATAGGCCTAGGTGACTCCTCTCCAAATGTAACGTTTATGGTTATGGCCAAAAAGTTAAATTTTGGTCTCATCACTCCAAATGACTTTGTTCCAGAAGTTTTGAGGCTTGTTCCTGTGCTGTTTGGAGTATTGTAAGTGGGATGCTTTGTGGCATTTGCGTAGTAATGGCTTTCTTCTGGTGACTCGACCATGCAGCCCATTTTTCTTCAAATGCCTCCTTATTGTGCATTTTGAAACAACCACACCACTTTTTTTCAGAGAGTCCTGTATTTGAGCTAAAGTTTATTGCTTTTTCTTTGCATCCTGAACAATTTTCCTGGCAGTTGTGGCTCAAATTTTTTTTTGGTCTCCCTGACTGTGATTTGGTTTCCACAGAATCCCTCATTTTCCACTTCTTAATTAGAGTTGAACACTGCTGATTGGCATTCTCAATTGCTTAGATTTTTTTTTTTATATATCCCTTTCCTGTTTTATACAGTTCAATTACTTTTTCCTGCAGATCCTTAGACAATTATTTTGCTTTCCCCATGAGTCAGAATCCAGACACGTCAGTGAAGCACTGGATGAAAGATGCAAGGGTCCAGAAACTCACTGACCTTTGACACACACACACACACACACACACACACACACACACACACACACACACACACACACACACACACACACACACACACACACACACACACGTGAGGATGGTTACCTTTTAGTAGCCATTCAAACCCATTTGTGTCAACTTGTGTACATGTTATCAGGCCAAAATCTCCAGGGTATGTACACTTTTTTGATCAGGGTCATTTGGGTAGTTTCTGTTGTTTTTATGATTTAAAAAGAGTAAGTACAGTTGTTTGACATTAAATGGCTTCACCCAACCACTAACCAGGAGTGAAAGAAAAGTTTGAGTTCTCATTCATATTCTCTGACAAATGGCCAGAAAATCACAAATTCTGCTAGGCTATGTAAACTTCTGAGCACAACTGTAGGACCATCTGTTTTTTATATTGTTTGTTTTTATTTTTATGCCCCATTTATAATTCAATGCCATTTAAAAAGTATAAATTTTTAACTGCACTGGCACAATTCAGAATTTTTATGTCTTCTTAGGCCAGTCATTAACTATGGGGCAGTACGGATGGTGTAATGGTTAGCATTACTGCCTCACAGTGCTGAGGTCATGGGTTCGATTCCTGCCATGACCCTAACTGTGTTGAGTTTGTATATTCTCCCCGTACCTCCCACAATCCAAAAATATACTGGTAGGTTATTTGGCTCCTAACAAAATTAACCCTAGAATGTCTGTGTGTACATGTTGTAGGGAATATAGATTGTAAGCTCCACTGGGGCAGGGACTGATGTGAATGTTCAAATATTCTCTGTAAAGCGATGCGGAATATGTATGCGCTTTATAAGAAACTGTTAATAAATAAATATGTTAAGATCGTTTTCTGACAAGTATGGTCTCTACAGATCAACACAATGGAATGGTGGAGCCGCGTTCTACAGACTGAGCCAGAAATTAATACCAAGAAAATTAACCCTGAGAATTCTAAGGTATGACCACCGTATTATGAAAGCCACCACAGTATGTTACATGTAAATAGTGCAGTATCCTGATTGGTAGAGACCGAAACTCTTTGTTCACCATCTGCACAACTCTTTAGCTCTCTGATTTAGATGGAGAAACTCGCAGTATGGTAGAGAAAATGATGTATGATCAGAGACAGAAATCAATGGGCCTCCCAACTTCAGATGAACAGAAAAAGCAGGACATCTTGAAAAAGTAAGTAATATTAGCGATGTTCTTGAAGTAAAAAGAAATGAAATGTGTACACCCATATATGGCTTTCAAAGCATTGTGCCTGGAATTTCTCTACGTGTTTATACCTAATGTAAATTGACTTTATAAAGCATGACCTTTTTATATGGATTACAGTGAAACCGTTGTGTGACCTGTGCATACTGTTCCGTTTTTGCTACTGCATGGGTAACTATAGTTGCAAAAGTATGGGAGACTTTTGTGAAACATTTGATAGGTTATGGATCTAAACAAGACAACAGGTAAAAGAACATCTCGGTACTTGTGTACTAGCACGGCGCCCATCGCATCTCAGACCATAAGGTATGCGATGCGATGTTACGCGATGTTATACAATTTTAAATTGTATACCATCGCATTGTATGCGATTTAAAATTGTATAAGCACCTTAATGGGTTTTTCCATGTTAAAAGTGGCCCCTATAACATAATTAAACGCGATGGGTGCTTAGTATGTTAAAAGCACCCCCACTATCAACACCAACCCGAAGCGTGGCGAGCGCAGCGGTACGCGGCCTACGACCTTTTCATACCCCCACTATCCACGTCGGCGTGGAGTTGACTTTATATAGTGTGGCGAGCGGACACGGAATACATGTAAAGTAATACGCGGGGCTCGCCACGCGTCAGGCTTGGTGGCTCGCTGCGCTATACACTAAATAAGATCAACTCCACACCGACGTGGATAGTGGGGTGTGAAATGGTCGTAGGATGCGTACAGCCGCCGCTCGCCACGCTTCGGGTTGGCGTTCATAGTGGGGGTGCGTTTAACATTGTAAGCCCCCATTAGGGTGCTTATACAATGAAACATCGTATAGCGGGCTTATACAATTTAAAATCGCATCGGGTGTATGCCATGCCATGCGATTTATATGTCGTGCGACAAAAAATCATGGGCGCTGTGATAATAAACAAGTACCAACATTTTTTTTTTATTATTTCATGCCCTACCATCCACTAGGGTGAGGAGGGAGAACAGAATAGTGTGCCGAGCATAATGTGCCCGAAGCATGGCGAGTGCACCGATGCGGTGTCCATGTTGACATTCAGTACAAAGAAAAGTGAAAAATCCATGTCGACCTTAAGCATGTCGACCTATTTGAGGTGTTGAATTAAGCCATGTTGACCTTCTGTGGTCACCATAATGCATGTCAACCTTTGTGAGTTGACCCAGAGACCTTCCAACTCAAGAACAGGAACACAGGAATGGGCTCAAACGGAGTCTCAGAAGGAATATGAACAGGAGGTTATACATTGAAGGCAATCCACACATCTGTCATGAGAGCTAAATGATGTGGACTAGATGATTGCTAATTATCTCCTAGGGTAATACCAATTAAGTAGCACAAGGCAAGTAAACCTGGATACATTGCTTTTCACTGTTCAGGTGTAATAATTCTCCTTTGTACATTAATGTTCATCTTAAATTGTGTGATTTTAAAGTGAACATTTTAATATGAATATACTATTTAAACATATAAAGATTTATAATATTTCAGTATGCAACACATTAAATGGTATGGTGTAATTTGCTTTGGCATTCTGCTTCTACTCTTTGCTTATTGGCAAAGCAGTGTGGATGCAGCGATTTGTGGGCAGTCAGTTCACGAAATATAGTGCATTAGTGCTGCCACTGTTTCCTAAAGAAAATGTTGCAATGGCAACAGGTGTATTTATATAGGACCTAACACTACTATGAATGGAAATGGTTCCATATCTTGAATGAAAGCTAAATGGGCCAGATGAGACCAGAAGATGAGAATCTGCATCTTGAAGGATCTCTGGACTCCTCTGAAGAAATAACGGCTGAGTTGAAAGTGGGTGAACGTCCTACTTCAAGAGCCACACTATTAAAGGCAGCTCTATTCTGCTGAAAATGGGAGGAGGGAATTTAAGAAATGGGGTCTGGAGACACTGGCTTATCAAAGTAGGGGTTTGACCAGAATGGGATACATAAGTGACTAGCATAGTCTGAATACTTTACAATCTTTGGACCTTAAATGGTTCACAAGGTCCAGGAAGATCTCTGGATTAAAACACAATTTACCTGCTTCCTATCAATGGCAACACAATAAAAAAAAGCTATTTACCCCAGGAATCTGGGAGGGGGAGGAGGAATGTCCAAATTAATTAGCCAGTGAGAGAAAATATAAATTTTATATATAGATATTTAGACCTAGGATATAAACTTTAATTACAATGCTTTGTTTTAACAGTTTGGTACATGTATGTATACACAACATAACCAAATGAAAGTAATATTTAACTTTGATAATAAACACTTAAAGAAAAAAGAAATTCCTAAGGAATGATTTTACAGCCATGGCCAAAAGTTTTGAGATTCATTTTCACAAAGTCTGCTGACCCATGTTTTATGATGGCAATTTGCATACACTGCAGAATGTCATTAAAAGTGATCCGATAAATTACAATTAATTGCAAAGTCCCGCTTTACATGACAATGGGGCAGATGTATTAAGCCTTAACAAGAGATAAATGCAAGGGTGATAAGGAGAGATAAACGTCCAGCCAATCACCTGCTAACTGCCATGTTACAGGCTGTATTTGAAAAAAGTCAGTTAGGAGGTGATTGGCTGGACGTTTATCTCTCCTTATCACCCTTGCATTTATCTCTTGTTAAGGCTTAATACATCTGCCCCAATGAACTTAATCACTGCATTTCTGTCCTGTCACAAAAGGACCAGCTGATATTGTCAGTGATTCTCTTATTACCACAGGTGAGTGCTGACAAAGCTGAAAAGCACTCTGTCATGCTGATGGAGCTAGAAAGCCAGGCTGCAAGTTTTAATCCCTGATGTTGGATAGAATACTGTATAGTACTTGTTCTAAAATCCTTTAGAGTGCATTGTGAGAATTTAGTTTATGCATAAATGTTAAGATGCTTCAGTATGTTTTGTATACATGTATGTTTTAATATATATCTGTGGGTGACAGGTCTACATTTTGGTTTTACTGAACAATATTGATTACCAGAATACCAAAGACAATCTAAAACAGACCAATGGCCAATTAACAATGATTTTTTTTATTACAGATTCATGGAACAACACCCAGAAATGGACTTTTCCAAAGCAAAATTTAGTTGATCATTCCCCTCTGTTTCATCTACCCTGTGAAATCTATAAAAACCTTAAGCACTGCATCAGTATGGGTAAATAAGGTTGTCTGCTTTTTTTTGTTTGTTTTATGCTTAAAATGTAAGTACTTGTCCACCCATATGGATGAAGCATGACTGCAAAAAATAAGACCTTCTGCTCCTATTAAATCTGTTGTTTTCATTATCAATCTTTTGTCTGTAGTTTCTGGATTAAGAACCAAGTGTGTTGTTGTTTTTTTTTTATGTAAAGAGAATTGGAACAGTTTTTCATTTATGAATGGTCCATATAAAAAAAAAATCACAATTCCAAAAAAAGTCTGTCTTTAAAAATAAATTATTTTTTAGAAGTAGAGGAATGTGTTTTGCCAAGAATGTCTGTACAACCATATACATAGGAGCATTTTCTACTTGTGCTGTGGAGTGCTTATTTAGTATTTGATAATTTTCAATTGTGGTAACTTGGGGTGTGTCCTAGCTGGCTGGAAGTTGGAGGTTAACCGTGTCTCTGCAGCCAGCTCCACACTGGTGTACCTGATAGACTGTGCCCAGGAAAGTTGCCTCGAGGTCTGGGTCAGTGGGATTGAAGCTGCAGAGCCGGGGAATCACTTCTGGTCTCTGCAGGTTGCAGCTCATCCCTGGATCCATAACGGAAATCCAGAGAGGACGGGGGAGTGGGCGTAAGCTATCTCCCTACCCACATTGGTGTGATGCTGCAGCCGCTGCTGATATCTCTAGACATCTAGAGGAATTAATCTATCAGCCTCCAGCTGGACGAGCTCTGGCACATGGAGAGGAGGGAAACGCGGTTGCATGTTCAGAGGTGACGACGGTCGCAGGCTTTCCCCTTTCCTGCACTGAGATGCTCCTAACCTCTCTCTCATCCCGGGTGTTTGGGGGAGCCCATCTGTTTGCCTGATAGTCTCCGGCAGGAGGTGAGCTGGACGCCGGCTAAGTCCCAGCTCTGGGGAGCCGCCGGAGACAGGCGGGTGAGACTGCTGATGAGTCCTGGATAACAGCATTGAGACTGGGCTCGCCATCTGGTGGATATTCAGCGGCGGTGAAGCCTACAGGCTGAATAAAGCTTTTATTCCTGATGTGACCCTGAGAAATCAAGGCCGAGAAGAGATACCCCGATAACAGGTACTGGCTGATGTTTTTTCCTCTCCCACCTGCCTTGACGAGGTTCATAGAACATATCCCTGTAAAATCTTTACTAATCCCCCTGATACTGACTGATGTGAATGTTCAACTATACTCTGTAAATCGCTGCGGAATATGTATGCGCTATATAAGAAACTTATAATAAATAAATAAAATACTGGTTATGCATAGCAGTAAGTGAGAGGAGAACATAAAAGCAGCCATAAGTCGTCTGAGAACGCTGAACTGACCAAAACGCCTATGCTGTAGTTGCAGGAGTAACATATATAAGGTGAACCATCCTAATATGTAAGGCGGCTTACATTTCAAATAGCCCTGGGTGTATTAAAAGCATACTGGACAGTCACATCTTTCCCACAACTTTTTTATTTATTTTTTTTGGCACTCACAAGTTCACTATGCCCAAACCTAAAGCAAGCTCTTACTTTAAGCCCTCTAGAACAATTGAATCACGAATATCGCCTTCTACTCCCTCTCAGGGGGGTGCTTCGGATGCAGATACAGATTCTGAAGATACAACAGCCCCCTCTACTAAGGCCGATACTGCAGCAATTATGGCAGAAACAAAAGATTTCCGGCAAGCCATAAATTAAGAAGTACGTAAGGCCTTTTCCAGTATCCAGTCACCTCTCTGGCAACCAGAGTAGATGCAATAGAGAGGAAACAAGAGGAAATAATGGTACTTGTTTCCTAGAACGGCCACAATCGTGAGTGATCGTGGCTCTTAATTAAGGGACACGATCCTCACGATGTGGCCGATTTTTTACATTTTTTTGCCTTTGATTGACAGAAATCGGGTCAATCGGTCGGTCGCGACCAATTAAAATCGGCCGCGATGCGACCGACCGATTGACCCGATTTTTCCATAGACTTCAATGTTAAAAAATCTTTTAACATTGAAATCGGGAGGATCGTGTCGGTCTTGTGCCATTATAATGGCACAAGATGAGATGGACTTGATTAAGTCCATCTCACATAGGGAAAATTGATAAAAAAGGTGAAATGGGTCAATATGACCCATTTCACATTTTTTATGTGCCCGCCATGACCCCACGATAGACGTGAACCCGAAGCGTGGCGAGCGCAGCGAGCCCGCGAGGGGCGGCGGTACGCGTCCTCCGACCTTTTCATTCCCCTACTATCCACTAGGGCGTGGAGTGAGAATATAATAGTGTGGCGAGCGCAGCGAGCCACCGAGCCCGAAGCGTGGCGAGCGCAGCGAGCCCCGCGAGGGGACGCGTATACCTGTGAAGTTATACGCGTCCCCTCGCGGGGCTCGCCACGCTTCGGGCTCGCTGCGCTCGCCACACTATTATATTCTCACTCCACGCCCTAGTGGATAGTAGGGGAATGAAAAGGTCGGAGGACGCGTACCGCCGCCCCTCGCGGGCTCGCTGCGCTCGCCACGCTTCGGGTTCACGTCTATCGTGGGGTCTAGCACACTTAGTAACATTTGGGGGGGCAATTAAAAAAAATCTGGTGAAAAAATAAAAAAATCGGGTGAAAAATCGGCCGATCGGATCGGTCGCATCGCATGCGACCAAATCGCATGCGATGCGACCGATCCGATTTTTTATCTTACGACCACAACGATCTAAATCGTTGTGGCCGTGCTAGGAAACAAGTACCGAAATAATAAATTTCCAACAAATATCTGAACTGGGTAATACCCAAATAAACCATAACCTCACATTACTGGCCGATAAACAAGAGGATATGGACAACAGGAATAACTTAAGGATCCAGAACATTCCAGATTAGAGGGGTATATTTTGCGCATGTTTCGTTCACTGATACCAACTATATCAGATGATATGCTATTGTTAGACAGAGATCATAAAGCCCTTAAACCCCGTTCGCAACCTAGCAATACAAGAGATGCGATTCCCTGCTTTCATTATTGTAAAACAGAAGATCGGATTTATTCATAAACCCGCCAATCTCCGGATATCCCTTTTTTGAAGGGTCGAGATTACTCATCTTCCAAAATGTATCTCCCCTTACTCTGGCTAGACGACGTGAAAAGAAAAACCAAGATTTATGTCTTACCTGTTAAATCTCTTTCTTCGAGGACATCAGGGGCCACAGGGATAACAGTGGGTAGAGAGAGTGAGGTCACAACCTTTCCAGCACCAGAAAGGATAAAACTTCTGACTGCCCAGAGACAGCCCTGGCTCCTCCCCTCCTCTACCCTGCCTCCTAGGCTAGCTACTTTCAGTTTTTTCCAAAGCCAGGCAGGAGACAAGATAGAAGGAAGATAAACCCATTCAGAAACACATTCAACAAATATATGTGTGTGTGGTTGCTCAACAGAGAAACCATAACTGTAACATGTGTTAGTACCCTCAACAGAGGAACCTTTAACGAAGTACCCTCAACAGAGGAACCTTTAACTAAGTTCACTCAACGGAGGAACTATGAACTTCAATACCAATGAAGCAGGCGCGGCAGGGAGGGATCCCTGTGGCCCCTGACGTCCTTGAAGAAAGAGATTTAACAGGTAAGACCTAAATCTCGGTTTCTTCTGCGGCAGACGTCAGGGGCCAGAGGGATAACAGTGGGACGTCCTAAAGTAGCCACCTAAGGGTGGGGACGCGCCTGTGCAGCGGCCAGTATACTCTGGCCGGATGCCGAGTTCTGGGAGGCAAACGTAACAAACGCAAAAAAGCGTAAGAAATAGTTGGCAGACGAACAAGTTGCCGCCTTGCCAAGTTGCTCTGCAGTTGCACCACCTGTAAAAGCCCGAAACACACCCACAGATGTAGCGGAATGAGCCCAGACCCCTGCAAGAACCGGGAGGGAGGTGAACAAGGAGGCCTACTTGATAACTGACCGCAGCTATCGGCTGGCTATAGTCTGCATGGTAGCAGACCAATCCCTCTTAGGAATTCTCTAGTGGATAAAGAGAGAGTTAGATCGCCGAAATGTTCCAGCGTGATGTACATAGACGTGCAAAGCACAGCCCACATCCAGTTGATTGCTGCCTAGGAGAGACCGCCGGCCTACAAAAGGCAGGGATCACTATCTCCTGGATGACCTGAAATTCAGGGACCACCTTGTGAGGTGTAAAGTAACGTTTCAAAGAATCTGTCCTATGAGAATGAAAGGCACCTGACCGAGCCTACCGGGCAGACACCCAGCAGCAACGGTCAACAGGAAAACCGTTGTCCCAGTTAGCCAGTAAAGGGCCTAAAGAATCAGAGAAAGATCCTATCAAACCACCATGTTTGTAACAACCAGAGGTTGGATCTGCAGGACCCCCTGCCAGAAGGAGCGGAAATCGTGCAACAAAGCTCATCGCCTGTGGAATAAAAAGGAGAGAGCCGAGCCCTGTCCCTTTAATGAAGACAGGCGGAGGCCCGCCCCCACTACTTTTACCGAAAGGACAAAACCCTAGACAAACGGTAAGTCCTGGGAGACGCCCTGAAAAATAATCCCGCCAGCTGCGATAAGCAAAAGCCAAAGAAGACTGAAGGGCCCTAAGCATAGGTGATATGACCTCAAAGTCAAGCCCGTGGCTCTTAAGATGGTCATCTCTCAGGGACCCTAACAGTGGTCTCACGTGAGCGGTTCTTGCTTTAGAGGCAGATGGATCATAGAGGCCCCTGACCGGGTCTGCAGATCAGAGAACAAGATTCTCGAAACAAGGTGCCCCCACCTCCGCCCTTAACATACGAAAAACTTTGAGGAGGAGCAAAAATGGGAAAAAGCATACCTCAGAACGAACAGCCACTGGGCTGACAGAGCGTTGACCCTGTAAACTGCTGGGTCTTGAGACCTGGACCCATACAGGTTGACCTGGTGAATGTGGCGTAAAGCCATCAGTCCACTATTGGTCCACCCCAATGGCCTACCAACCACAGGAACCCCTCCGAAGGGAGGGTCCATCCGCCGGTATCCATAGTTGGATCGGCCCACTCAGAGTGCCACCCTAGTGGTTGATAAAAAACACGGTTTTTGCGTCGCCCGACGACCTGCACAGGGTGACCCTGAAACCAAGGCTCTGCCTGGCTGAGATCCCGCAGGACTGCCCTTTTTACTTAGGTTTCAAGACAGAAGCAGCTTTTGCATAATAGCATTACCCAGTCTACCTTAAGATGTACTGTTGCGTGTATAAAACACGGATTTACCAAAAGGATCAGTTTTGGTTATAATGTATGTGCATGTAGATACATTAGAAAACAAACAAACAGGAAACTATATAGAAACGCTGTTTGAATGTAAGCAGCAAGAATGCTGGACCAGCACCGCTATAATATAATATATATATATATATATATATATATATATATATATATATATATATATATATATATAGATTGTAAGAAATATGAAGCCAGCACATCCAGGAAGCGTTTTAAATGCAATTTTTATATAAGTGAAGTCCAAGCAAAATGACAAGAGGAATCCATGGAATACAAGCGATACATCCAATGATAAGGGTATTCAAATCAACAGGTTGTTACATTATGTAACAACCTGTTGATTTGAATACCCTTATCATTGGATGTATCGCTTGTATTCCATGGATTCCTCTTGTCATTTTGCTTGGACTTCACTTATATAAAAATTGCATTTAAAACGCTTCCTGGATGTGCTGGCTTCATATTTCTTACAATCTACCATTCATCTACGTGGCTACAGCACTTCGCCGCTGAAAATCTAAAGGTGTGCAGCTCTGTTCTTCCTTCACTATATATATATATATATATATATATATATATAAAATATACACACACATGCACCTAAACATGAATCTATGTATACGTGTACCTTCATATAATAGTTTGTACAGATAAGAGGCAGCATATTGGTATATAGCATATGGTGGCGCTAAAGTGAACACGGCCGTCAACATTGGTAACAAGTAAAACTCGTATCAAAGTGAGAATGCGTCCCCGAAGGGATGTGTAGTCGAGGCCATATTCACTATTAATCATAAAAGCTGCAGCCAGTGTTACTCCGCTAACATAATTTAGTGGAGAACCGTAAGAATTGACAAACCAAATTGTTTGTGGGAGAAAACGGGAGTACCTGGAATAATCCTAAGCAAGCACGGGGAGAATATACATAAACTCCACACACTTAGGGTAATGGCATTGTTTGAATGGAACCCATGACATCAGTGCCGTGAGGTAGTAATGTTAACCATTACCCAATTTATACTTCACCTCCACAGCTGCATCCCCTGAAAATGCTACCCCGCTGGGGTGCAAGGCTACTAGAGGCCTGGAGGAATACGAAGTCAAATTATTTTCCAACTTCCATTGAGCAGGAATACCGAAGGTTATCCTGTGGAGAAATTACACTTCAGAGTCCACCGTTGGTGACGTTTGCCATAGTGCCCTGTCAGAGCATGAAATAAACAGTGGCATTGTGGGGACTAAATCCTCATAGCCGTGCGCCTCGTCTGCTTAAGAGATGGGAGCGCTGCTGATTGAGCTCTTTATTCGGTTTCAACAGACCTGGACTATGGCCAACAGGGTTTGAAAGTTTGCAGAGGTCTTTTACACTTCATAAGTGTCTGGACCAGAACTGTAATGGCTGCACACACTGAGATTCGTTAGCAAAGTTTTCTATAGCAAGTCAAATAGCAAACTTATGAGTTAGTTACATACAAGTAATGCTATCTGCATTAGACTTCATATAGACATTGCTGCCCTGCCAAGAGGGTGCATCATTATCTCAAATGTGTGATCTGCATGCTATCTGCATGTGATCCTAATGTAATTCCAACTACATAGTCAGATTCCACACTGGATTGTATTGTGAGTACACACCACAACCAGCTCTGTATGTGACAGTGCAATGTTTCCTTTGTATCTGTGCATTAGAGTAAGAGAGTGACCTCTGTGTCACCCTGATAGCAGGATATAAGACTTCCTGCTGTCCTCTGTATGACCTAGCTGGCTGCAAATTGTCCCCCACAAACTGTAATCTGAGAACACAGTGGGCAGTATTCAATGAGAAAAGTTCTCCGTGTTTTGTGGAGAATTTGTGCTTTGTTCGCCTTGGACGGAGCATTTTGCTCTCCAAAAGCGAGCAACCCTATTCAATGTGAAATTCTCTCCGTCTTTCTAAGTGATTTTCTCCGTGTCTCTCCGTGTAGCAATTCTCCATCTTTTGATGGGGAGCTGGAATGTGAACTTTTAAACTAAAAGGTTTTTTTTTTTTAATTTTGGTGTCAAAAAATCTGTTTTTTTTTTCTGGGAAGGGTCATGTTATTTTTATTCATGTGCTTATAGCACATGAATATATATTTAATTAAAAAAAAAATATATTTTTTTACACAGTGCAGCCAGCAGGGGGCCGGAGCGCTCGAGCCGCTCATTACATATTCATATATTCACTGCACCCGATCGTTAATATGCACGATCGGGTGCAGTGAATACTGGGTCCCCCGCTGGCTATGGGGGGGGGGGGGGGGGGGGCAGCCTGGGTCTCGGAGAGTCCCCCTCATCTCCACATTCCTCTGGAGCAGCCAGGGAGACTATAATCTCTCTGGCTGCTCCGTCCCCCGGCTCCCTGAAAGCTCCCTGCCGCGGACGCTCGTCCGCTGCAGGGGTTAAGACTCGCTGCGAGTGGCGGCGAGTCTTAACCACATTGAATACAGGGAGCAGGAGTGGCAGCGAGCCCTCCGGAACACGGAGAGTGCATGGAGAGCGAAATAAAACGCTCTCCATGCACGGAGAACTATGACATTGAATACTGCCCAGTGTATCTTTCTGTAACACAGAAATGGGGTGCCTGCCTGCCAGAAGCACATTGCACAAGCAGATTATTGCATAGATCTAACCATCTCTCTTTCACTCTGTTGTAGCAGTCATACAGAGAAAAAGAAAAAAAAATTAGCAGGAACATCCCTTTGGGATGGAACACAGGGGGCTGATAAAGCAGGGCCCCTCAGAGGACAGTGTAACCAGAGTTATACACTTTCCACCTGCCAATATATACACTTATACACTATACACTATACACACACACACACACACACACACACACACACACAGAGAGAGAGAGTAGGTATAGGTAACCAGATATAGAATCACTGGATAAGAGAGACAGTATAAGGAGATGAGCTGCCACAGGCCATCAACAACACCATGGTATATAACACAGGAGTGCTATGACCTAATTTACATACAGCCCAATACTGTCCCACTATGCTCTAAACCCCACTGTCTGATCATAGAACCTGGGGGAGCTGCTGCAGTCATAGGGCAGTATTCAATGAGGCTGATTCGCCATGTTTTATGGCGATTTTGTGCTATTTTCGTGCTGTACGGCGATTTTTTTACTAAAGCGGTTAATCACCCTATTCAATGACCAGATGGCGAATACATTTTAAGGTTTTTATTGCCATGATTCACCGAGTAGCAATCACTATCTTTTTATGGTGAAGTGGAATGTTAACTTTTAAATTAAAGGGTTTTGTTTCTTACATTTGGTGTAAAAAAAACAGGAATTTTATGCTGAGGAGGGGCATGCTATTATTATTCATGTGCTGTAAGCACATGAATATATATTTAATTTAAAAAAATATATATTTTTTTTACACCGCAGCCAGCAGGGGGCCGGGAGCCGAGACGCTCATTAGATATTCATATATTCACTGCTCCCGATCATTACATATGCACGATCCGGTGTAGTGAATACCCGGTCCCGTTTGCTATCCCGGGGGGCAGCCTGTTTCTGCCTGGCTCCCGGGGAGAGCCCCTCCCCCTCTCCCCGCTGCCCACACTCAAAGTCTCCCTGGTGGTCCAGCGGCACAGAGTGCACAACACTATCAGAAGGCAGCGGTTCTGCTGCTTGCTAGTGCAGCCCGGCGATCCCCCTCGCCGAGCTGCTCAGCCGCTATTACATGCGTGCATGCTCGCGCTCCCAGTGAGGAGCGTGTTACCTGAAGCTGTTCTCACCGCTGATGTCCCGGTCCCCGTCGCGACTGCTCTCCCCAGTGCTGTGGAGTCAACCGACACCCCCGCTGTGGGAGCCACGTGTGAGGTGTGCGGCTGCCAGGTCCCGGGTGATGGAGCGCAGTGCCGGGTTCTAACAGACCCCCATCGCTGCTGCTCTGTCACTGACTCCAGTCAGTGTAAAAATAAGTAAAAAAAAAAAAAAAGTTTAAAACGAAGTTTAGACTGCTAAAAGCAGCTCCTTTCAAAATGTGTGTTGGCTCCTGTCAGCACAATCAAAACTGAAAGTAGCTAGCCTAGGAGGCAGGGTAGAGGAGGGGAGGAGCAAGGGCTGTCTCTGGGCAGTCAGAAGTTTTATCCTTTCTGGTGCTGGAAAGGTCGTGACCTCACTCTCTACCCACTGTTATCCCTCTGGCCCCTGACGTCTGCTGCAGAAGAAATATTACTAACACTCAGAGACCACATGATCACATATAGTTGGGGTTTCCCATTTAGTCTACAGGTGAAGGTAAAAATTGGGAGGGTTTACACAGTTGGAGAAACCCTTAGCAGCCTACACTCCTGGGGGAAAAGTCCCAGTCCCCCTTGTAGAGAACAGATGCAGTAGGAGTGGGGAGTGTTGACACTCTGGGGTTAGTGTGTCAATGGTAAAGTTACAAAGTTTAAAGTAGGGGGTGAAATGATGCTGGGGAGCTGGGAGCAATAACAGTAGGCTGTGTGTTGTGCTGGTATGAAAACTGGAAGCAATAACTGTAGGCTGAATGTTGATGGTCAGGAGAGGGATTGCCGACTGGGTGATGATATAGTAACCTGTCCTACGATGTGCCTGATGGCTGACAGTGGTGATTCGATAACCTGGATCCTTCACATCAGGCCCTGGAGAAGGTGTGTGTACCTCTAAAGATAACAGCAGGAATTCAGCGTATGCAAGTGGTGTGAAAAGGAAATAGTGGTATCTTACCGTGTGATGTCGATGCTGGAATATCCATGCAGTGCAAGTAGGAGGGCATATAGGGAGGATGAATCAAAAAATGCAAATGACTACTGTTGCTTTAAGTAAAAGCACAGTTTAATTACATGATCAAGACAATTGTCTGTGGTAAGTATAAACGGCTGATAAAGGGTGAGTGTCCAAACGCGTTTCGTCCTAGTAATGGACTTTTTCAATGGTGGGATGTATGTGGAGATGGTGTTGGTTTAAATAGGTTGCTAGGAATGCGGTGCCCGGAGTCTGTTGTTTCCGGGATGCGTGGTGTGAGTGCGCAAGCGTGCAGGCTCTACTGCCCGGGCCTGCATGCTTGCGCACTCACACCACGCATCCCGGAAACAGCATAGACGCCGTGCACCGCATTCCTAGCAACCTATTTAAACCAACACCATCTCCACATACATCCCACCATTGAAAAAGTCCATTACTAGGACTAGGGATGCCAATCCCGGGATTTAGGGCATATTTAGCGGGGATTTGAATCCCGGGATTGGCTGCTCCAATCCCGGGATTGCGGGATCCAAATGCGCATTCGCATTTGATCCCCTTCTTATGCGTACCGCTGAGCGGGGCGGGAGGAGGCTGTTAACTTGAACTCCGGGCAGACGCGGCGGTGTCTGAACACTAAGGTTGCGCAGCGTGACCTCTAACATCACGCTGCGCTGCCTGGCAACAAGGCTGTGTGGCTGCGCAGCGTGATGTGAGATCACATCACGCTGCGCAGCCACACACTGATTCACAAGCCACCGCATTCGCCCGGACACCAAGTTACCCGCCTCCTCCCCGGCTCGCCAGTCACCTCGCCTCCTCCACCGCGTCTGCCCGGAGACATTGTCACCCGCCTCCTCCCCGGTCCGCCTCAAATGCCGCATGCCGCCGCGCATCTCCTCTATGCTTAGAGGTAATTTATCAACTATTGGGCATATCATGAGGCCGATCCCGGGAAACCCGGGATTGACAGTTTTTCAATCCCGAATCCTGGGATTGAAAAAATGGCCCGGGATTGGCCTCCCTAACTAGGACGAAACGCGTTTGGACACTCACCCTTTATCAGCCGTTTATACTTACCAAAGACAATTGTCTTGATCATGTAATCAAACTGTGCTTTCACTTAAAGCACAGTAGTCATTTGCATTTTTTGATTCATCCTCCCTATATGCCCTCCTACTTGCACTGCATGGATATTCCAGCATCTGAGTGAGATTTTGCCGATACATCGACATCACACGGTAAGATACCACTATTTCCTTTTCACACCACTTGCATACGCTGAATTCCTGCTGTTATCTTTGGAGGTACACGCACCTTCTCCAGGGCTTGATGTGAAGGATCCAGGTTATCGAATCACCACTGTCAGCAATTGCCACATCGTGGGACAGGTAACTAAACCATCACCCAGTCGGCAAACCCTCTCCTGACCATCACCATTCAACCTAAAGTTATTGCTTCCAGTTTTCATACCATCACAACACACAGCCTACAGTTATCGCTCCCAGCATCATTTCACCCCCACTTAAAACTTTGTAACTTTACCATTGACACACTAACCCCAGAGCACCAACAATCCCCACTCCTATTGTACAGGTGAAGGAAGCCTATAAAACCCTATCAGCATGATCGCCAGAGGAGGCTTCAAACCTTCTCACACAACTACAATTGCCAACTGCTCAACTATGTGCACAATCGGACTTCTTAACCATTCAAAAAGCCCTTCCCAGCCAGAGTGCTCCTAGGAAGGAATGGAAAACAGTGGGCATATCTGTCACTCCACATAAAAGGACTTGAGCATCTTAAGGTTCTAACAAGGCGTCATTTATGCCACTCAAAGAAATGGACCTGTTCCACATAAGAAAGGAGTCATACTTTAATATCTCATGCCTATCACTACAATATATTGTGATAAGTATCAGTATGTAGTAGAGGAAGTGATGGGCTATTAATGCGTCAGAACTCAGAGGGCAGTATTCAATGTGAATACTGGCGACGTGCAGCGAATCCTGTTTAGGATTCGCTGCACATTCGCCACTGCTCGCTGCGTTCCGGTATTCAACGAGTCAGGGGCTCGCTGCCCCTGACCGGCGAATTTGAGCTCCTGCGGCGGACGCCGCAGGGAGCCTGAGGACGGTGGCAGGCAGGGAGATGGAGGTCTCCCTGCCTGCCCCAGAACGTTTGTGGGGGGGGAGGTGGGTTCCCCGGGTGCCAGGCAGCACAGGCTGCCCCCCGGGGGTGCCAGCAGGGGACCGGGTATATTCACTACACCCGATCATGCATATGTAATGATCGGGTGAAGTGAATATCTAATGAGCGGCTCTGCTCCAGCCCCCTGCTGGCTGCTCTGTGTGTAAAAAAAAATGGTACTTCTGTAGTTTCACGACGCCAGTATGGCGCCGTGCGTCTGAGTCCCCACGCTGCGGGCTCGGTGGCTCGCTACGCTATTTAAAATCAACTCCATGCCAACATGGATAGTGGGGGTATGAACTATCCATGTTGGCATGGAGTTAAGTTACTTTTTTTGACATATTTCGTGGCGAGCGTAGAACCCGGAAGTAGCACGGCGCCATGCTGGCGCCGTGAAACTACAGAACTACCAAAAAAATATATATATATATATTTTTAATTAAATATATATTCATGTGCTTACAGCACATGAATAAAAATAGCATGCCCCTCCTCAGAATAAAATTCCTGATTTTTTTACACCAAATGTAAAAAACAAAACACTTTATTTTAAAAGTTCACATTCCACTTCACCATAAAAAGATAGCAATTGCTACTCGGTGAATCATGGCGAAAAAAACCTTGAAATGTATTCACCATCTGGTCATTGAATAGGGTGATTCACCGTTTAAGTCAAAAATTCGCCTTACAGCACAAAAATCGCCATAAAAACATGGCGAATCAGCCTCATTGAATATCGCCCAGAGACTTTGCTCCAAAGATCACATATTCAGCACATCACTTTGAAAGTTTGCTGTTATACTTCTTAGGATCGGCTGATTTCTCTGGTCCGAGGAAGCAAATCCTATATAGTTAAAAAAATAAAAAACGTTAAACAGAGTTTCACAGCTCCTATGAGCACATGGTTATGTAGAATTGTTATTTAAGCACTATGTCACTCACTTGTAGTAATCACTTATGGATTTCACCTAACACTCCATAATTATTATACACAGATCTGTCCTGAATTATTTATTTATTTTTTTCTTTTTATTATCCCCTTTCCCTCAACTTATTCACTCCCCTCACTATTTTCCACACTAATTATTGATAGGGGACTATTTGTATCCCCTAATCATATTGATACACTATATAATATGTTATGCCTTTGAAATGAGCCCGGTTTTCACCTGGGGTTCTGTACTATTTTATAACCTAACCAGTCGGCCTAAGACTACCCGGCCGCACCCATGGTCAATATGGCCACTTTCGGATACCCCTGGCCAATAGGCCACTTTTTCTTGTTCTGCTTTCCGTGGCTCCGTCAATATGGTCGCTGGCGGCCATATTGCCAGTGATGGGAGCGTGCCCCGGCGATAAATCGCCGGGTGCGCGCTCCCGTTTTCAGCCCCATTCTAATCGCTGGTCGCAGTAGCTTGCTCCTGCGACCAGCTGATTACCTCTGTGGCTCCCCCGGCATCTCTGGTCGCTGAAGAAAAGGAGACACTGAGTATAATATTGCTGAGCAATATATCTCCCCCCGTGTGTACGCACCTTAAGATCCAAACCAATTCCCACTACCTCAATTAAATTAGCGAAAGCCAATTCTGAAGCTGTTAATATTTAATCACCTTTTATTTGATGCTTGGTGAGTGAAAGAACCTTCAGCTAAAAATTTTACTTTTTATTCCCCAGTCCACAATCTATACACCAGATTAGATATGATGATCCTAAATACTGATCCTGCGCAATCAATAATAGATGCGAAATTCCATCCCAATACTTGGTCGGATCACTGTCCATTTACAGTAGACCCAGAAACTCCGTAATCAATATTTTATCTGGTGACTGGAGGAGGCTTTTAGCTAATCCTGCTATCCGTACACAAATAGAATCCGAAATTCAGAATTATTTCTCACTAAATGCCAGTCCTAATACATCACCCCAATTACTCTGGGTTGCTTATATGGCCTTGATCCATGGAGCTCCGATTAGAACCGCAGCATTTATGCGGAAATCTAGGACAAACCGGATCACTGAATTGATGTCACTTGTAGCTCGCCTAGAAATTCTTCAAAAAAAGACTGGATTAGTCGATTTTGCTTATTGCGAGGGTAGAATCATCCCTTAAACGACTAAACCGGACTCTATGAAAAAGGGGATAAAGCTGATAGAATATGGGTTGCTATATTACTCACAAAACAATGTTTTGATTATTAAAACACGAGGTGGCGTACACACTCAGGACCCTTCTTACATTACAGAGGAATTTAGAAAATATTATACACAATTGTATAATCTTTCCCTTACAAACAGCCCTTAGAGTCAATGCAGAACTTTTTGGACCAGTGCAAACTTCCTAAACTCTCTTCCTCAGCTTTAGCTTTGCTTAGTGCCAAAATAGAGGCGCAAGAAGTTTCAGTGGTGATTAAGAATCTTAAACCTAACAAAGCTCTGGGCCCAGATGGCTTCACAGCTAATTACTATAAAAGTTTCAACGTCATACTATTTGGAGAAAATTTTTAATAGTGTGATGACAGGAGGTTCATTCTCCACAGAATCACTTGAAGCTAGAATAATATTCATCTTAAAAGAGGGGAAGGACCCAACTAACTGTGCAAGCCATAGGCCTATCTCGCTGCTGAACACATATAAAGATCTACGCAAAAATTTTAGCGGAGCACCTTAACCATGTATTGCCCGATTGGATTCATAATGACCAAGTAGGCTTTGTCCCAGGCAGACAGGCCAGGGACAATACAAGGAGGCTAATTAGCCTAATACAATCAGTTAACTCACAAACACTGGCCATAGTGCTATCACTAGATGCTGAATAAGCCTTTGACCGGATTAGTGGGCCTTTTATGTTCCAAACTCCACAAGCGTTAGGCTTAAGGCCCCCATACACTAGGGCGACTTGTCCTTAGGACAAGTCGCCCCCGACTTCCCCCTGAGCTTCCCCGGCTGCTCCCCGGGGGAGCTTGATTAGATTGGCACTTGATGTGCCATTTTTTACATGTGATAAATCGTCTCGATTTATCACATGTAAAAAACCCGGGGAGCAGGGGGGGGGCTACAGAGGTGGGAGCAGGGGGGCTGGGGACGCTGCGGGGGACACGTCTGTGTCCCCCGCTGCTGGGGACGCTGCGGGGGACAGCGTCTGTGCTGCGAGGCGGTAGAGGGAGCAGGGGGGGCTGGGGACGCTGCGGGGGACAGCGTCTGTGCGGCGAGGCGGTAGAGGGAGCAGGGGGGGCTGGGGACGCTGCGGGGGACACAGGCGGCATAAAGCCGGGCAGGGGGAGCCGGCCGGGAGCTGTCAGTAATGAATAAAAAAAAAAAGCCCATACAATGAATGGGCAGCCTGTGATTGGCTGCTAAACGCTCTCTCAGCCAATTGCTGACTGGCTGAGAGAGCGCTCAGCCAATCACAGGCCGCCCATTCATTGTATGGGCTTTTTTTTTTTATTCATTACTGACAGCTCCCGGCCGGCTCCCCCTGCCCGGCTCTATGCCGCCTGTGTCCCCCGCAGCGTCCCCAGCCCCCCCTGCTCCCTCCACCGCCGCGCCGCCCCACTAGGTCCCAAGTCGGGTGGTCGGACGTGCAGCAGGTCCGACCACCCGACGCAGATCCGATGCGCACGGGACCGCGCATCGGATCTGAGGGGACATCAAAACTAGCCGATTTTGGTCCGATTTCGGTCAGATCCGACTGATCTGGCTGAAATCTGACCAAAATCGGCTAGTGTATGGGGGCCTTTAGAAGGAGACTTTCTATGCGGTGTTCAGGCTCTATACTCCTCTCCATTGGCTAAAATATCAGTAAATGGGATGATATCTACCTCAATAACTATAACAAACTGTACCAGACAGGGTTGTCCTCTGTCACCCCTGATATTTGCACTGGTAAATGAACTACTGGCAGCATGTATTCGCCTCAAAGATATGAGGCGTAAAACTGGACACAGAGGCATACAAGGTCTCCTTGTTCGTGGACGACATTTCACTTACTCTGACATCTCCACATACGTCCCTACCTAATCTATTTCAGACACTGGACACATATGGAAGATATTCAGGCTATAAGATAAATATTACAAAAACGGAGGCATTAGCCATTAATATCACTCCAAAATTTTTAGATCTTTTGCAATGTAAAATCACAAATTTGGGTACTTATGTAATATCTGGGCTCCCGTTTTTCTTATGAGACCGCAACCGCTCGCCTCGCTGCGCTCGCCACACTATATAAAATCAACTCCATGCATAGTTGGATAGTAGGGGTATGAAAAAATGGGGTGCATTTAACATGGGAGCACAGTTAATACATAAGTACCCAAATTTGCATGACGCCCATTCAAAATTAAATACCTAGGGGTGTTTATTACAAAATATTATGACAATTTATACACAGCAAATTATGTCCCATTGTTCAAGGACATTAAAAAAGATCTATTTAGCTGGCGAGGACTTATTATATCGTGGCTGGGGAGAATAGAAGCATTAAAAATGAATATTCTGCCCCGTTTGCTATATCTCTTTCAAACGCTCCCAGTACAATTACCGGTTTCACGGCGCCAACCTCTCTTTCTCAATAACATCAATGGTTTGTACAATTTGTATGGAAACTCAAACCCCCTCGCATTAGCTTTGCAACATTACGATGACCAACTAGCAATGGAGGAAATGGGTTCCCAGACAAATCTATATTATGCTACACACCTTTAAGCCAAGCAATTGCATGGTTTGCGACAAACGCCCCTAGGTGGGTTTCAATAGAAGCAAAAACATTACATATCTCCTCAATGTCTACTATATTAGGTTTAGCTCCTTCGGATAGATCAATATCCACCAGATCACATTCTATTATAGCATTTACATGTGCAATATGGGACTTTTGTAAATCCCGCTATACCACCTCATACCCTTCTCCCATTACTCCCCTATGGGATAATCCAGCATTTTCCCCAGGCAATAATGTTACACGATTTGACATGTGGGCCAAGAGTGGTATCTGACCTTCTTGATTCCAATAAATGTGTATCCTTAGAGGTGCTACGCACTAAACATAATTTACCATCTTTAAGTAGTTTAGGTTTATTCAATTGCAACATTTTTTTAACTCCTTACCCCAGTGGTTCCCAAACTTTTTGAATTGCGGCACCCTTAAGTATCAGAATATTTTTCACGGCACCCCTAGGCCAAAAGTTCGTTACTGATATTAAGTAAGTTGTGATTAAAATGTTTTCCTTAGGTCCAGTTATGTGGTAAGAAACAGGATTCACTTCTGTTTACCCACATATTCCTAATTGGAAGCCACAAGCACTGATTTGGACTATTTCATTGGCCATAAATAATTTGAATTGGTTCTGGACCACCAACCTGAGGCACCCCTGCAAGTGCTCAGAGGCACCCCAGGGAGCCTAGGCGCACAGTTTGGGAACCACTGCCTTACCCCCTTCTGCGATCACCAGACCTCTCACCCTGGTAGAATCCCTTAGTCTCCATCATCCCTTGCATAAAGGAATTATCTCAGAACTATATACTAGCTTACTCCTAGTCAAACTCTGATAAATTAAAACACAAAACCCAGTGGATTGGAGACTTGGAAGATCCGCCAGATGAGGGCTCTTGAGAGATTATGCTCAGGAGGGTTTCTAAAGCATACATCTCCTCAGCAATTAAGGAAAACGCCTATAACATTTACTATAGGTGGTACTTGGTTCCATCTCGCTTATGTAAAATGTATAGTTCAGCCTCAGACCTATGCTGGAGAGGATGGTACTTTCATCCATATTTGGTGGACATGTCCCAGGATCAGTCGATTTTGGGACGAGGTCTCACAACTATTATGCCAGGTTTTTAAAATACAGGTTGTAAAATCACCATGGTCTTTCCTCCTTGGCTGCCACATAGATGGGTTAGATAAAAACTCAAGACAAGCTGTATCCTAAACGCGGCAAGATGCTTTGATTGCTAGGTATTGGAAATGCTAGGACCCACCACCACTACAGCAATTACTGAATAAAATTTGGTATGTGGCAGCCATGGAAAGGATATCAGCATATCTACATGACACATCATATATATTTTTAGCTCTATGGAGCCCATGGTTTAATTTTAATAACCTGACCCCGTATAGACCTATCCCAATCGTTTTTTCAGACCTGTTAGTATATATTAGGCTGTAGACTGTTAATTCAAGTCCTTCTGAAAGTTGAAATGGTTATTTAGTCATTTATTTCTTTCTTTGCCGACTCATACTAGACCTCTTCTCTTCTCCTATACATTCCATTTTTCTTCTTTCTTTTGCTCCTTTATATTATCTGCTTATTTATAATTTATATTAATTAGGAGAGAGAGAGGGAGGGAGAGGGAGAGGAAGAGAGATATATATATATATATAGAGATATGTACACTATCACGGCTCCCACGATGGGCATCGTACTGGGATTTCACAGAAATCATGGACAGGTGTTCAAATCATGTAAAATGCACCCCAAATGTCATTTTTCACACTGTATCACCCCTACTATCAACGGCAACCCGAAGCGTGGCGAGTGCAGCGAGCCCGCGAGGGGCGGCGGTACGCGTCCTACGGCCTTTTCATACCCCCACTATCCACGTCGGCGTGGAGTTGAGAATAGAAAGTGTGGCGAGCGCAGCGAGCCACCGAGCCCGAAGCGTGGCGAGCCCCACGAGGGGACGCGGATACCTGTGAAGCCTGCAAGGGGACACGGATACCTGTGAAGGTATCAGTGTCCGCTCGCCACGCTTCGGGCTCGCCACACTTTCTATTCTCAACTCCACGCCGACATGGATAGTGGGGGTATGAAAAGGTCAGAGGACGCGTACCGCCGCCCCTCGCGGGCTCGCCACGCTTCGGGTTGGAGTTGATAGTGAGATAGTGTGAAAAATGACATTTGGGGTGCATTTTTACATGATTTGAACACATGTCCATGATTTCTGTGAAAAATGGCATCGCAGCGCATTGCATGCGATGTGATGGCATGCGATTTTTTCACAAATGCATTAAAAACCCGGTAAAAATCGCATCCCATTACATATGGCATGTGATGGGAGCTGTGATAGTATACAAGTACCTATATAGATATATATATCTGTTCAAATAGAAACACAAGAGGAGCGCTCCATAGTGTAAAACCAAAGTGATTTAATAGAACATTAAAATTCTCTGGTACAATCAATCTAGACTCGTACCAATAAAAGATCAGCAGTGGACTGGTTACCACATGGTGTAAAATTACAAGCCGGGTAAGCTCCTACCACCATCCGGGGCAACTGCAGATCAGCGTGGACTCTCACCGTCCACTCCACGGAGGACACGGTGCACCGAAGTGTCTGTCAGGAACAGATGCGGCAGGGGGATCCCGGTTAGGAAGGAGTGCGTCGTCACCAAGCCCCGCCCGGACGCGTTTCGTAATCAAACTTCGTCAGAGGGCGTGGCTGGTGACGGACGGCTCCAGACTAAAAAGGCAGCAGTGACCAATAGAAGCACACCTCTGTTTAAGGGGCGTGTGATACTATCACCAAGTTTCTTAATTACAGAGACCGCAATACATTATAAAGCAGCTGGTTTTGGAGGCATACTCACATATACAATGGAAGTATTTCTTAGCATTATAATAACATGCATTCTTGTAATACATCAGAGAGCATATTCATATCTCCAATATGCACCATCTAGTGCGTGCGCTGACAAATAGGTTTTGCGCACATTTATGTTTACTTCAATTAGAAGGTACATTTAAAGATTATCGGCATATATATATAGAGACAAAAATTTAAAAATTACTAAAATCTAAGCAAACTGAGGGACCAATACTAATAATATCCAATAAAATTCGTTATATGTATATTTAAAATATTTAGAGAAAAAGGACTGTTTGAATATGTCCTAGATGGTGCATATCTCATAATGCGGTCAAAAAGGCACACACATATTTCACATTAATAAAGTATACATAAACACCTTTACAAAAACGTACAATAGACATGCAAATGATGCAAAAAAAAAAGGATCCTATCCACAGCCTGTTTGTTTACCAGGGCTTTTAAAGCAAATTAAGGGGAAAAGGTATTGTTTTTTTTATTTATTTATTTATAAATGGGGTGATTTCATACCCTTCATTTAGCCATACAGGTGATAGGGTGTTCAATGTTAAAATCTAGTACGTCTCGCGTCTTACTAGAGCACGATCTCGATCTCCACCCCTTTTATTCTGAGGGACCATTTCGATACCCCTTACTTTTAAATCTGCAGGGTTACAGTTGTGGTTACTGTTAAAATGTCTTGGCACACTATGATTAGTGATGTCATGCTTAATGTTTCTGATATGTTCCAGCAGGCGGGTCTTCAGACAACGTTTGGTCTTCCCTACGTATCGAAACCCGCAGGGACATATCAGAAGGTATACAATGTAGGTTGAATTACAATTAATGAAGTGACCAATTTTAAAAGACAGATTATCTGGTCCATCAAAAGCAGGCCCTTTTTGGATGAAGGGACATATTTTACATCTCCCACAGGGAAAACATCCTTTTAAGGAGAGAAAAGAGGAGTTATTAATTTGTTCACTTGTAGTGATGGGTTCCAATTGGCTTTTGGACACCCATGAGCTGATGGTTTTAGCTCTAGTGTACACAATTTTAGGGGACTCCTCCAACATTGGTCCAAGCAAAGGATCACACTTTAATATATGCCAATGTTTTTTCAAGATTTTGGCGATGTTGCGCTCACAATCGTTATATTTAGTGATAAATAAACAGTTATGTCCATTTTCATTCTCCTCCTTTTTCTCTTATATTCTAGTACATCCTCTCTAGGCAGGATTTTAGCTTTTTCAAGTGCACTTTCAACCACTTTTTTGGGGTACCCCCGTTCCCTGAATCTTTCTACGTACACCTTAGCCTGGTTGTTAAACATTTCCACATTAGTACAGTTTCTCCGTAAACGGAGAAACTGTGAATACGGAATGTTGTTCTTCCAGGGCTTGAAGTGGCAGCACTCATATTCCAAGTAGCTATTGCTGTCCACACCTTTAAAAAAGGTGTATGTTTCCACATGAGGAATTCTTGGGAAGTTTTCCACACTCAATATAAGATCCAGAAAGCAAGGATTATACTCACGATAATACCTTTTCTTCGGAATACTTCATGGCAGCCATTACATTGGGTTTATCCCCCTCTCTCTCCCAATTAGACAGGTAGTTTTTTCCTCCCTAGGATCCAGCTCCTCCTCTTCCTCCTGCTATATAACTGAGCACCTCCCCTTAAACCATAGTCTTTTGAATGTCTCCGTCCCGATCCTAGGGAAAAAACAGAAACAGGGAGGGCTAAAAAATATGGGCTGCCATGAAGTATTCCGAAGAAAAGGTATTATCGTGAGTATAATCCTTGCTTTCTCCTTCATACTTCATGGCAGCCATTACATTGGGATGTACCAAAGCAGCAGGGCGGGATATACAATACCTCAAGCTAGCGCTTGTCTTAGGACTTCGCTTCCAAAACGTGCCTCTGCCACATCCAGGGCATAATGCTTGGAAAACGTATGCAGAGATTTCCAAGTAGCCGCTTGACATATCTCTCTGGCTGATACGTTCGCCTCTCTCGCCCATGACACCGCCATTGCCCGTGTCGAGTGTGCCTTGATACCCTCCGGGACTGGACGCCCTACTTTCTTGTAGGTAAAGGAAATAACTTCTTTAAGCCATCAGGAAATTGTTTGTTTCGCTGGAACGAATCCCTTCTTCGCACCTTGCGGAATCACAAACAAATTCTCTGATTGTCTGTATGATGCAGATCTATCCAAATAAATTCTTATGGCTCTGACCACATCTAACGAATGCAAATTCTCCTCCTTTTTATTTGAAGGATTGGGAAAAAAACAAGGTAATGTAATTTCTTGATTTAAATGAAAAAATGACACCACTTTTGGCAAAAAAGAATTTTTAGTCTTCAAGACCACTTTATCAGGAAAGATTGTAAGATATTGTTCTTGAATGCACAGCGCCTGGAGTTCACTAACCCTTCTGGCTGAAGTGATCGCTACCAGGAAAGCCACTTTCCATGTCAAAAATTTAAGGCTTGTCCTGTCCAACGGCTCAAATGGAGCCTCCATAAGCCCGTTTAGCACCAAGTTAAGATCCCATTGAGGAACCATAGAGCGAATCCTTGGCCGGATCCTCTTGATGGCCTGACAGAATCTTTTTACTAAGGTATGATCTGCCAGCCTTTGGTCTAACAATACACTTAATGCTGAGATGTGCACTTTCAGGGTAGATACTGCTAACCCCTTGTTGAAACCGTCACACAGAAATTGTAAAACATGAGACATGGTTGCATTTGGAAACTGAAATTTGTCTTTAGACCACTTAGCAAATATCCTCCAGACTCTGTAATAGATGGCCGACGAAACCTTCTTCCTAGCCTGAAGAAGTATTTCTATCACTTCTGGGGACAGATGTTTCTCTCTCAGTTGCTGCCTTTCAATTTCCACGCCGTCAACGACAAGTTCTGAGGATTTTGGCATCTGATTGGTCCCTGGGACAGAAGGTCTGATGATACTGGCAGAAACAGAGGTTCGGCTACCGCCATGCTCTCTAGCATCGGAAACCAAGCCCTTCTGGCCCAAAATGGTAGAACTATCAGCACCTGATAGCTCTCTGATCTGATCTTCCACAGCACCCTGTGAATGAGAGAAAATGGCGGGAACACATAGGCTAGGGAATAGCTCCACTCTTGTGACAGGGCGTCGACTCCGCACGACCCGTGTGCTGGGTACCGGGAGAAGAACCGGGGAACCTTTTTGTTGACTGATGTTGCCATTAGGTCGATCTCTGGCATGCCGAAGTTTTCTACTATGAGCTGGAAGACCGACTGCTTTAGTTCCCATTCGCCTGGAATTAATGTATTGCGACTCAAGAAGTCTGCAGCTTGATTCTCTTCTCCTGGAATGTGCAAGGCCGTAATAGACAGGAGATTTACTTCGGCCCACGACATTATGTTCTCTACTTCCTCCAATAACACCCGACTTCTTGTGCCTCCTTGACGGTTGATGTAAGAGACTGTCGTGACATTGTCTGAGAACACCCGCACATGTGACCCCTTTATTTCGTCTGCGAAGAACTTTATCGCCTGCCACACCGCTCTCAATTCTCTGTGGTTCGATGACCAATTCTTTTCTTGCATTGACCACCTTCCTTGGCACGATCTTCCTATCCCATGCGCCCCCCAGCCGGAGGCGCTGGCATCTGTAGTTATCACTACAAATGATGGACTTTGTTACGACCACCTTCTTTCTTTTAACAGATCGTAGCTCCACCAATTTAGAGAGACCTTTACTGCGTTTGGAATCCTTATTGCTTGATCTAGTGGCGTGTGATCTCGTGAGAACCTCAGAAGAAACCATTGCAGTGGCCTCATCCTCCATCTTGCCCACGGCGTAACCTCTACTGCATCATTCCCAGTAAACTCATTGCCATTCTCAAGGGCACGCGGGACTCGCTGTGAATGAGAGAAATTAGCTGTTGGACTTTCTCGCACCTTTTCTCTGAGAGCGCTATTTGAAAGGAGATGGTATCTACTAGAATGCCTAAGAACTGAATCTTTCTTGACGGGAGGAGACGACTTTTTTCCCAGTTGATCATCCAGCCGTGTCTTTGAAGAAACTCGATGGTATAGTCTCTCGCTAGTACACTTTCTTCTTCGGACTGTGCTGCTATCAGGATGTCGTCTAGGTATGCCCATACCATCACCTTTTGTCTTCTTAAGCTTTCTATTAACACCACCAGAACCTTTGTGAAGACTCGAGGTGACGAAGTTAGCCCGAATGGCAGGCATGTAAACTGGAAATGTCTTTCTTTTATGGCAAACCTGAGATACTTTCTGTCACCCGGAAAGATGGGAATATGAAAGTACGCATCCTTCAGGTCGATTGCTACCAGATAATCGTCCTTTCTGATTCCCATCAAGATAGACTTGGTTGTTTCCATATGAAACTTCTTTTTTCTTAGGCGATCGTTCAGACTCCTCAAGTCGAGGATGGTTCTGAACCCGCGTGAAGCCTTGCTTATAACAAATAACCGGGAGTAATACCCCAGTCCTCTTTCTTTTAACGGAACTTCTTCGACTGCTTTTGTGTCGACCAGATCCTGCACGCTTAATTTCAACACCTCCTTTTCTGTCTCCGATAAAAGGAAGATTGGAACTTAAAAACTTTGCCCATTTTGGCTTTAACAGAAATTCTAACTGGTATCCTTGAGATACTATCTCTAGGACCCATTTGTCCGAGACGTTCTGTTGCCAGACATGAGCAAATTCCAGCAGTCTTCCTGCTACTGGAATTCGCTCTATGGCGCCTCTGGCGTCACTGCTTTTGAGTTGTACCAGAGCTTTCGCCTCTCTTTTTAATGTACTGGCGAAAAAATGCCCGTGACGTGCCTGATGCGTACTTGTCACGAAAAGGCCTACCTGGCCTGTATGACCTGGCCTGTCTAAATGACTGTCTGTTAGAGTAGGAATTAAATCTGCCCCTCCTATCCTGGGATAACCTGACCGATTTACCCCCCGACATCCTCTGAATCATTTGGTCGAGCTTACTCCCAAAGAGAAAAGCACCCTCATATGGAAGTGTAGCCAGTTTATTTTTAGAGTGCGAATCCGCCGACCATGACTTCAGCCAGAGCGCCCTCCTGGCCACTACTCCTGAAGTCAGGGACTTGGCTGAGAAATCCAACATGTCTAGTGATGCCTCACAGACATAGTCTATAGCCATTTGTATTTGAGCCAGGCTCTTGCTCATATGATCTCGGGAGGTTTTGTCCTGCATATCATCCTGCAATGCCGCACACCATATGCGTAATGCTCGAGACAGAGAGGCTATGGCTACGCCTGCCTTCATGGACACAGAGGTTGATATGTGCAAACGTTTTAAAGCACTCTCCATCCTTTTTTCCATAGGGTCCTTTAAAGAAGCACCGTCTTCTAATGGAATAGTCGTGCGGGTAGTAACCTCAGACACGGATGCATCAATTTTGGGCACATTGCTCCATTTCAAAAAGTCCTCATCTTCTAAGGGAAACATCTTATCAACCCTCTTAAAGGACCCGACACGTTTGTCCACATTATTCCACTCTTTTATCAATATATCCTTGACAACCTTGTGGACCGGAAAGCACCTGACTTTCCTTGATCTATCTTCGAAAAGAGTATCCAGCTCCGTCTTAACTGGCTGCTTATAATTCAAGGTCTTATATAGATTTTTCAACACCACTTCCACCAGACCTAAATCAAACAAACGCTCGTCTTCAACCACTTCTCCAGACTCGGCCGTGGAACCACCTGTGCCGTCATCAGAACCGGCCCCTACTGATCCACCGTCATCGTCCACATCCAAACTGGTCTGAGACCTGGACCTCTTATTGCTAGTGTATTCTTTCTTAGAAACAAAATTCTTCTCCATCCACTCTCTAAGCTCTGAAATCTGGCTAGACACTGAAGCAGCTTCCGTCTTCTGAAGACAATATTTGCATAATACATCCTCTCCAACAAACGACTTGTCACACTCTGGGCAAATCTTATCCAATCTCTTTTTGGCTGTCTTCTTTTTGGCAACTACAGACACACTAAAATAGAAGAAAAGATGGACTAACTAACTGACTACAACCAGCATAAAAAAGAACAATAACCAGTCCTCACTGAGGACTTACCTGGGCAGCGGTATATTCACATTAGGAGAGGCTTCCTCCATATTGCAGCAGAAGTCCCACTGTGGCACACCACGCAGGAAGAAGCAGCAGCGCCTGTTACACCGGCCAGGCGCTATATATACAGCACTTCCGCATTGTGGAACGCACGCGACCTGCAATGGAACGCAGGCCGCGTGCTGACGCGTCGCACACGCGTCACTTCCTCCCCGGCGCCTCTCACACAGGACGCCGAGTAAGGAAGCTCTGTATGCTTCCTGCCTATGCAACGCAGACCGCGCGCCGGAAGCCCGCGTCACTTCCCCTCCGGCGTCTGCTGCTCCACACCAGGAACAGACGCCAGGCATCAGTGACACGCTGGACGCCGCTGCGCCCACCTCCTCAGTGCTCCGGACTCACCATCACCACGCCATGGCCCCCGCACTAAGGCTCCTGGTGAGTCCCCATACTGCTCATACCTTTACTTTTGTCTCCGGGTTATAGGCTCCGCCAACCCGTCTTAGTGAGCACAGATCCATGCCTCCGGCTCCAGATCATATATACAGGGTAAGGCACAGCCACCCCTCGCTGCCAGGTCTTTTACCTTTACCTCTGACTCTAATCTAACTACCTGTTTACAGATAGAGGAGACAGGAAAAAAGACTATGGTTTAAGGGGAGGTGCTCAGTTATATAGCAGGAGGAAGAGGAGGAGCTGGATCCTAGGGAGGAAAAAACTACCTGTCTAATTGGGAGAGAGAGGGGGATAAACCCAATGTAATGGCTGCCATGAAGTATGAAGGAGAAATTAAATTTTTTCTGACTGGAAATTCGATGTGAATTTAAGGTTGAAAGAGTTCACATTTAGTTCCAACATAAACTGGTCAAACTCAAGTTTGTCACCCCTCCGTATAAGGATAATATCGTCTATGAAACACCTAAAAAAGCATATTTTATGGGCCCATGCCCCCATCAGCAACTGGGTTTCCCACTCACCCATGTATAGGTTTGCCAGGCTTGGGGCACAAATCGTCCCCATCGCCGTGCCCCAAACCTGGAGAAACCACTCCCCCAAGAATTCAAAATAATTGTGTGTTAACACAAATTTTAGGGAGTCACATACAAAGTCCCTTGTTGACTCCAAACATAATGGGTCACGAAGACCCGCCTGCTGGAACATATCAGAAACATTAAACATGGCATCACTAATCATAGTGTGCCAAGACATTTTAAAAGTAACCACAACTGTAACCCTGCAGGTTTAAAAGTAAGGGGTATCGAAATGGTCCCTCAGAATAAAAGGGGTGGAGATCGAGATCGCGCTCTAGTAAGACGCGAGACGTACTGGATTTTAACATTGAACACTCTATCACCTGTAGGGCTAAATGAAGGGTATGAAATCACCCCATTTATAAATAAATAAATAAAAAAACCAATACCTTTTCCCCTTCATTTGCTTTAAAAGCCCTGGTAAACAAACAGGCTGTGGATAGGATCCTTTTTTTTTTTTTTTTTGCATCATTTGCATGTCTATTGTACATTTTTGTAAAGGTGTTTATGTATACTTTATTAATGTGAAATATGTGTGTGCCTTTTTGACCGCATTAAGAGATATGCACCATCTAGGACATATTCAAACAGTCCTTTTTCTCTAAATATTTTAAATATACATATAACAAACTTTATTGGATATTATTAGTATTGGTCCCTCTGTTTGCTTAGATTTTAGTAATTTTTCATGTATTGTCTCTCTATATATATGCCGATAATCTTTAAATGTACCTTCTAATTGAAGTAAACATAAATGTGCGCAAAACCTATTTGTCAGCGCACGCACTAGATGGTGCATATTGGAGATATGAATATGCTCTCTGATGTATTACAAGAATGCATGTTATTATAATGCTAAGAAATACTTCCATTGTATATGTGAGTATGCCTCCAAAACCGGCTGTTTTATAATGTATTGCGGTCTCTGTAATTAAGAAACTTGGTGATAGTATCACACGCCCCTTAAACAGAGGTGTGCTTCTATTGGTCACTGCTGCCTTTTTAGTCTGGAGCCGTCCGTCACCAGCCACGCCCTCTGACGAAGTTAGATTACGAAACGCGTTAGGGCGGGGCTTGGTGACGACGCGCTCCTTCCTAGCCGGGATCCCCCTGCCGCATCTGTTCCTGACAGACACTTCGGTGCAACATGTCCTCCGTGGAGTGGACGGTGAGAGTCCGCACTGATCTGCAGTTGCCCCGGATGGTGGTAGGAGCTTACCCGGCTTGTAATTTTACACCATGTGGTAACCAGTCCACTGCTGATCTTTTATTGGTACGAGTCTAGATTGATTGTACCGGAGAATTTTAATGTTCTATTAAATCACTTTGGTTTTACACTATGGAGCGCTCCTCTTGTGTTTCTATTTGAACAGATCTTTGCTTGTTCCCGTGGGTCCTGGGAGCTACCTTGGAGTGAGCTGCAGTCCGGATTGGTGTGGATGGAGCTGGGTGTACGGGTACACTACTTAATACCCGATAGACATAAGTGTAGACAGGTGTGGATGGAGCTGGGTGTACGGGTACACTACTTAATACCCGATAGACGTAAGTGTAGACCGGTGTGGATGGAGCTGGGTGTACGGGTACACTACTTAATACCCGATAGACGTAAGTGTAGACAGGTGTGGATGGTCCGGATTGGGACTTATAGTGTGCCTACAAAGGATTGAAATATCCTATTGTTTCCAACTGGTATTGGACTACTAATCTAGCGCTGATTTGATCCACCTGTATCCTTTTCTTCCACAGATATATATATCTATATATGTTTATCTGAGTAGCGGGTTGAGGCATCCCAAATACTATACATATATTAGCACTATTGATTGCGAATAGGGGTAGAAATACTATGTGTTGGTACCCTGGTCCCTATACTGTTCTGTTTTTCCCCTTTTCTATAACCAGATTTTGGATATTAATTAAGGTTTATAAAAATTAGGTGGTTATATGCCTGTACAATTTAAGGCGTATGTATATTCTGGTTTTATATTGACTAGTTATACCTTGATATGTATATTTGTGTTTATTATAAGTATATGTGCAAAAAAAAAAAAAAAAATTATATATATATATATAATAAAAAAAAGGTACTTATGTAACATCTGGGCGCCCGATTTTTTCATCGCATTGCATGCAATATAGTGGCATACAATTCATGTGATGTGATTTTTAATTGTATAGTCGACCATGGGTGATTCATACCCCCACTATCCAAATACGCATGGAGTTGATTTTATATAGTGTGGCGAGAGCAGCGAGTCCGAAGCGTGGTGTGCACAGCGAGCCCCACGAGGGGACGCAGAATACATGTAAAGTAATCTGATAAAAAATCAACGCCATGCGTAGTTGGATAGTGGGGGTATGAAATCACCCATGGTTGACTATACAATGAAAAATTGGGTCTTTACAATGAAAAATCGCATTGCATCTCATGACTTAAGTAGTGGCATGCAATGAAAGAAATCGGGTGCCCAGATAATACATAAGTACCAAAATAATCAAGCTATAATTGTGATAACTAATCCACACCCTTCTGTATTGTACTGTTAAAAAACATTTCTTGACCATTTAAAAAAATAATGGTGTGCAAAGAAATTATACTAAAGGTAAGGAAATATTCCCAGAAGTGATTTGATGTCAGATCCATATCAGCTTGTGTGACTGTGCATAGAATGATTCTTCCCTTCTACATAATAAGATTCAAAGTCCGTTTTCCTAATTACATATTTATAGCATTATTTACATGTAAGATCATTCACAAGTTTCAAATGGTGACATTATGTCTTCATGTAACATCGGAGTAGCAAGCAACATAACTCACAGAGATGTCTTATAAAAGTGTCTTAAGAAAAAAAAAAAGTTCCAAGTGAGTGAGTGACACTTTAAAAAATTTACACCATTTAAACAGCATACTAGAAAATGTTGTCCAACCCGATAGTCTGAAGAACCAAAGAATATCCCTTTCTATTTATAAACAAACCTCAAATTGTGTCAGGGCTTAAAAATGTCTTTCACTTGAGAGTGTCTCCGTAAACCACCTTTTAAAAAAAAAAGTAACGCAATCTGCTGTGGTGAGCAGTCTTATTCCACAAAACTGCCTTGGCACAATTTTCAGCACCCAGTGATTAGCATACGCTGTAGAAACCAGTCCTCATCATCAACAGTAAACCTTCAGTAGTGGTGTGCCAGATGAATCGGTCTCTGTATCAGGCAGGGAGTCATCTTTCAGAAAAGGAGACCCTATAGAAAGTGAGAATAAGGACTACATAAGAGTGGTACAAATGTATGTAAATAGAATACTATGCTGCAATTCATAGACAAGTGTTAAAGCATTTAAATAAAATTGAAAAGGTGAAATTTTCCACAAAGCAATCTAAACTTACCCTTAATATCGGAGTTGTATTTATTTCCTTAATGATATATTTTTTTAAAGTCCTTACACACACACTACAAAATGTAACTAGATTAACTATGGTGCGAGAATAAATGACCCGTGGGTAAACACTGAACGATATAGTTAACAATATTCAGTGATGCCACCAGGATTCGCACCAACCATGCCGTCACTGACTAGATTATTCAGATTGGAGTGCATGTTCAGGCATACCCTTAATGATCCAAATAAGTGTGCTTTAGTCATGATAGAGACTAGAGTACAAGTTGAACAATATGTACAATCTAGTGATACCCCATACACAATGGGAAATATTTCCTGGGTTATTACGCATGAACGCGCAACAACCTGGGAAATTGGACAGTGAAAGGGTCCTGAAAGATGATCCAGCATCCTGGCATTTCAACCCGGGTCTTGACCAGGGTTGGACCCAGGACCAGCGCGGATCCAGGGGCTGTGTGAACAGGTAACCCAGTTCTTGTTCACAGTACTGTAAAGGCGCTGCTGGGAGATTATGTCCTCTCCTGCTGCCGGCCCCGCCTCCAGGTGACATTGGCTGCCCGGCTTTATGCCGCTTTGGGTGGGTAGTCTGAAAGTGCTGGTGCAACTCTGCTTGGAAGTGTGAATGGGGTATTAATATCATCATCGTGCGTATCTATCATGCAAATCAAATAGAATGGTCCCAGCTTTAAATTAATGTACCAGACTTAATCGTACAGCTCAGGAGATCCAAATTGTTCCAGCGGAAATTTCCGTTTTCACACCAGACAAAACAGTGTATAGCCAAAATTGACACATTCACGTGGGTTTTGGCAAATTCGTGGCGGTTTATTTTCTCTACTCTTGTGAAATAAACATCCATCTCCCCCTTGCCTCATGCTCTCATTAAGCAAGCTGTATTGTGGAGAATTAAAAAATGCAGGCTCCCCATGACCTTTTGTGCATACAATACTGCAAGTCTCATTTTATTAAATTATCATGTACATCATCAATACTAGTTTATCATGTAATGTTTGGTCTATCCCATTATCAGTATGTAATAAATAATTGGTTAGAAGTAGCCTATGTTCTTTGATAGAGCAGTTTTCCACATTTGAAACATTTCAACTTCTAGACTGTTACAACTTTAAAGTGGAACTAAATAGAAAAAAAATAGTATTTTAAAACAGTGATGACCATTACTTAGATATACAGTATCCACTTTTAGTTACCTGGAACACACTACACATGGCAGTGTCCAGTATGCAACTCTTGGAACAAATATTAACTAGCATTGGTCTGTAGTGAAATCAAGGCCATACAGCCCACCCTACTTCTCTTCAACATATAAACCAAAATCGGTTACTATAGTTCTCCTTAATGGGCCCATTATTGAATCGCACATGCAATGGTTCCGGCCAGCATTTACCACCCAGGATCACATCCTTTCAGACTAATTTATCATCCTACAGGTGCTCTGAAAGGAGCCTGTCCCTCCTTTGCTATGTACATGCGCGGTTAGCGCTGACCGTTCTAGCCTGCCGGCAGTGTGGTCAGTAACCTATAGCGACCTCAGAGTGGCGTTAACCTCGGGACCCATTGTGACACGGACAGATATTGATGTATCAAACAGTATCACATCCCTCATAGAAAACTTATTGGGGATACTGTGGGGCAGGAGGGATCACAAATTCCTGCTGTGGTCCCTCCTACATACATTTGGGGGATCCTTAATATTTGTGGCTAGCCTTTCGGGGAATTAGCTGCAAATATATGATAAATGGGCCCTTAAGTCAGTTCAGGAAAACAAATGCAGATTACAGTGCAGGCTTCAGTTGGACATTAAATTTACTCCCAGCTCCACTGTCAATGCTGTATTAAGTTGTCAAGGTCAGGGAGAAACGGTTTTAACATATTTTATGTTTAAATAAATGGAAAAACATAGTCAGTTGTAGTGAGACAATCACGTCTGGTTATATTACCTAAACTTGCACATATAATCAAGATAAACCAATTAGCTACTCAGAAGCGATAATAGCCATGGAAAGGTTTAAACCAGGCATGTCTAAACTATGGCCCTCCAGCTGTTGTGAAACTACAAGTCCCATCATGCCTTGCCAGAGTTTGCTAATAGGGAATGCTAAAACTGGCAAGGCATGCTGGGATGTTGAGTTTCACAACAGCTGGAGGGCCACAGTTTGGACATGCTTGGTTTAAGCACTTAAGCCCCGTACACACAGGGTATATATAGCTGAGCGATATCGCTTGCGATGAGCGATTATATCGCTCTGTGTCCCATTTGCATCAGCGACCAGAGATGGTTGCTGATGAAAAAGAAACTGCTGGGGGAACCCGGCAGTGGAAATCAGCTGGTCGCAGGAGCATGTTCCTGCGACCAGCAATCAAACCGTGAGCGCGCACCCAGCGATATATCGCCGAGGCACGCTCCCATCGCGGGCAATATTAGACAAAATCACCCCGGTGTGTACACACCCTTAGAGGGGGTTGGAAATTAGGGTTATACTGCGGCACGGAAGAAAGGAAATTCAGTAATTTACCTGATACCTGTTAGGGTGGATTCCATTGGGATGCAGGCATAGATATATCCACAACACACCTTTATATATTTACATTATTCTATATTTCAATAAAGTGCTTTTTCACATGCATACCTTTTGTGACAAATTTACCACCTAACTCACAAATGTGCTCCCTATCCCCCACCATGTGACAGATGAGTGCACACAGAGCTGTATGTCACCTGTTCCTGTATAGCGCGATCAGCATTAACACACATGGCCGACTCATTCTTGTGGGGAAAAGAGTTCAGAGTAAAAGTTAGACTCACAGAAGTATAGAGCAGTACATATACTACTGTTTTACTGTAAGCCTAATCTGGATACTTAGGAAGCAAGACACTGTTGGCACTACAATAACAGAGGTTATTTACTATGCTAATGGGTTTACATTTTGCATATACAGCAAAGTGAATACTAATGAAGCTGGAAATATCATATGACAATCCCATTCAATGATAGATTGTCAAAAGTGGGCAAATAGCAATTTTCACTTTACATTATATTTAAATAAAATCCATAGAAAATGTTTAACAAATTTCCCTTGAACTCCCCGGAGCTACAGAATGAAGGATATAGTGCAGGCATGTCCAACCTTTGCCCTCCAGCTGTTGTGAAACTACACATCCCAGCATGCCTTGCAATAGCTTTAGCATTCTCTAATAGCTAAACTGTGGCAAGGCATGATAGGACTTCTAGTTTCACAACAGCTGGAGGGCCAAGGTTGGACATGCCTGATGAAGAGCATACACACTGAAAGATTTCGAACGACAAGCTAAATCTTTTGATGTACCACTGACGATCTTGCTTTATGAAGAAAATTTACAGTCATCATTCCTACCCACTGAATGATATGCACCCAGTCATAAATGACATAGGCAAAATTTGAAAAGACAAGAAAGGAGGATCGATAATGACCCACAGGAGTGTGCATAGTTATCTTTCGTATACAGTGAAAAATATACACAAAGAAAAAGAACCGGTAGGCGCCTTCTGTACACTTAAAACAATTTATTTACCAAATATCACAAGAAACCATAAAAACATATGTATAAATAAACAATAAAGCATGCATGCACAATAACCACAATTATTCGAAAAAGCCATTCAGATGCAAGTGCATAATGTTTGTAACTAAAGTTACCAGTTCCTTTTTAGGACAAGTGGGGCGTTGAGGTTGGCAAGTGTTTCCAACAGAACACACTCAGTGGTGGTGTAATTAGTGAAAGAAAAATCCTTTCCAGCAAGCCTTAGGTAAAGTCCTTTCCTTAAATGCTGATGTTTTAATATATAAAGGTCAGTCTTTTATTGGACAATGCAACCTCCTGTGACCATCTGACATGTAAGTTGCTCAGTGTGTTATTAGGTCACAGTACCTTTTGTGAGGTTTTCCACACTTGCTTTGTCCGACCAGTGGATCTGACTGCAGCCAGACTGCACAATACTCCAAAGGGTGAGCAGCAGGTGACAGCCGCTCTTGGGTGCGCTGTTGTCAGGCGCACAAACCACCGTGTGTGGTAACTGCCGGATGAAGCTCCGTTTGCAGGCTAAATGTGTCAGCTGCAGGAACCGGGTTGTCGCGGGTTGGTTCAAGCCGATATGGCAGATGTTTCCTCTCGGTCTAATGCCGTCAGTGTTCCCCGTCAGTCCTCAGCTGTCGACACTTCTGAATAGCTCCTCACAAGATGCGTTTTGCTGCGCTCAGGCAGCTTTTTCAATTTCAGGAAATTGAAAAAGCTGCCTGAGCGCAGCGAAACGCATCTTGTGAGGAGCTATTCAGAAGCGTCGACAGCTGAGGACCGACGGGGAACACTGACGGCATTAGACAGAGAGGAAACATCTGCCATATCGGCTTGAACCAACCCGCGACAACCCGGTTCCTGCAGCTGACACATTTAGCCTGCAAACGGAGCTTCATCCGGCAGTTACCACACACGGTGGTTTGTGCGCCTGACAACAGCGCACCCAAGAGCGTCTGTCACCTGCTGCTCACCCTTTGGAGTATTGTGCAGTCTGGCTGCAGTCAGATCCACTGGTCGGACAAAGCAAGTGTGGAAAACCTCACAAAAGGTACTGTGACCTAATAACACACTGAGCAACTTACATGTCAGATGGTCACAGGAGGTTGCATTGTCCAATAAAAGACTGACCTTTATATATAAAAACATCAGCATTTAAGGAAAGGACTTTACCTAAGGCTTGCTGGAAAGGATTTTTCTTTCACTAATTACACCACCACTGAGTGTGCTCTGTTGGAAACACTTGCCAACCTCAACGCCCCACTTGTCCTAAAAAGGAACTGGTAACTATAGTTACAAACATTATGCACTTGCATCTGAATGGCTTTTTAGAATAATTGTGGTTAGTGTGCATGCATGCATCATTGTTTTATTGTTTATTTATACATATGTTTTTATGGTTTCTTGTGATATTTGGTAAATAAATTGTTTTAAGTGTACAGAAGGCGCCTACTGGTTCTTTTTCTTTGTGCACCTTGTATTGAGGGCGGCATCCCTCTACCAGAGGGCAGCTATCTGTACACATCACAGCACACCTGTCCCTAGCGCTCAAAAACCCTGCTACAGTGAAAAATATGCATGATAATAACGATATAGGGAGATGTTCTGAAGCCCACAGTTATCTACATTCTGTGGAAAGATACATGCAAAGATTTCATTGCATAATTAGTTTTGCGCCTCAAATCAGGGATGGGGAACCTTTGGCCCTCCGGTCAGTTTTGTTATTTGGTCTTGCTAAAACTGTTGCAAGGCATGCTGGAGGACCAAAGGTTCCCAATTCCTACCTTAAACATTCCCAGTCTTAAGCTGGGTACACACTGACTTTTGCAAATAATAGGCACAAAAACAATATCGTCTAGTGCAGTGGTAGCCAACCCTAGCCCTAGAGAGCTACCAAAAGTTCACAATATTCCAGACAACCTAGCTGCTGCACTCATTAATCACTGACATTTTAAAAGATACACAGATGGAGCTAATTAGCTCACTTGTGATTCTGTGAGGAGACCTGCAAAACATGCACTGTTGGTAGCTCTCAAGGACTAGGGTTGGCTACCCCAGGTCTAGTGTGTAGCCACTGTTGTCTGAACATGCAGTCAAATCGGACTACATCATCAGCAAATGAATGTTCAGCAGGGGGTCTGGTGATGTCATTGAACAATATTGTTCAGTGTTTTGTCATCTTTGCCTGGCAGAACGTTCCCTCTGGCGAGCGCCGGCGGACAGGGACTCCATTGAACTGGGACGTGCGTGCGTCTCAGTCTCTTAACGGCTGGGCAGCGGCATCCTGCCCATCTCCGCTTCAGGCCCCCTGGCAGGAGCTGGCGATCAACAAAATCACTCATCTCTACAATTTAACTTGTACACTATTGCTGTGTACACGCGGTTAGATATAAACATTCGATGCAGATTAGATCCCAATGTGCTATCACGTTCAGTGGAAATTGTTTGATTATAGGACTCAAATTTTCTCAAATTCATCAAAACTCTTATCAAAGTCAGCTTCTGGCTGTTTTTTTTCAAAACTTATGTAGCATAGATTTTGGGGTGTTTAGGGAAGGGGGATCTGGGAGAAGGCCCGCGCACAAGTTGCACCCTATGATCAGAATATTGTGTCAAAAAGTAATTATAGATATTAATATATATTCCACAATCTTTAAGAGGTTATTTTAGAATAAAGAATAACTCATGTGGAGGTGCTCCCCTGAGAGTAAAATGTATAGATAAAAAAGGGGGGGGGGGAAGAAAAAGTACTCTCCTTTGTTTGGGGGCACGCTTTTGTAGAAAAAATTATATTGAATAATGATTTGGTTTAAAACGTAACTTTTATTTGAGTATTTAGTAAAAAAGTGGTTTAGAGACAATAACAAACACAAACAGACTACACATAACAAATAGGATTGGTTATAACAACCAATAAAGACGGCTCAGAAGAGAGAGTCCCGTCTCCAAGGTGCTGACGTTTGAGATAGGAATTAGTATACCAGTACTCCCTTAATAGATGGAGAATAGACCTAATTAGTAATAGAACCTTCAATGGGTGGGTCTATTTATACTGGTGTATGTCTCAAAAAGATTTTTCATATGCGAAAATAGAAAAAACATTAATTATGGTTCACACCAATTTATTGTGTGGTGTGTACCCACATGCACATTTCAAGAGAAAGATTTTTTACAATTTTTTAACACAGATTAATCTTGAATTTTAGTGCAAGCAGTAAAGCGGTGATAGCCAACTCTAACAATAGTCTCAGTAAATGGAATCAGTATGTATTCGTAACATCTCAGTCTCTGATTCATGAAGCAGATATTTGGCAATAAAGGGTGATAAAGTATATGAGCATCTGCTTTCCCTTGCCCCCGGACAAGGTGCCCTGTTGGTGAAATACCAGAGCAGGGTCTAGCCGAGACCCAAGGGGTAGGGTTGAGAGTGCTGTTGAAAGAAAAGTGTTTTGAAAGTAAAGTTTAGAATGTGAAAAGAGACGATTTATATCAGGTGGATTATAGTAGGCTGCTGCTTCCCATTTATCCAAACATTGGTGGGAAGTGAGCGGTACACACCACCAGATAACGTTAGGGGATAGTAAGGGATGACTCCTACCACTTCATGCAGGAAGTATGGTGCCCTGTTGCGCAAAGACAGTGCAGGGTCTGCACTGACGAAGCTCCTTTGCGAAACAGCTGTCTGCTCACTGATACCTGAGGCGCCGGCTGATAGAGACGCCGATACACGCGTTGCTCAGGACACATGCTGAGGGTTCACGGAGGACTCGGAGCCCTCCTACAGGCGGGTAAGCGGTGTTAGCCACACCGAACTGGATTACTATAGCCACCGCCGAGTGGCATACTCAATCTATTACCACCACTGTGACCGTATTTTTCTGTCCAAAAGTTATTTCCAGGCAACATATGTTCACTGTCTGCCGTTGAGGAACATATGTCTCAACTATATGGGCGGTATACAATGCACTGAATTTATGTAAATGTAAGTCCATACCATCTGACGGCAATATCTCTACTATTTCTTTACCCTTTGTCTTCTTGACATATTTCCCAGGGATTTCCCACATACTACATGCAGGATTTGGCAGGACCCTGCACTGTCTTTGCGCAACAGGGCACCATACTTCCTGCATGAAGTGGTAGGAGTCATCCCTTACTATCCCCTAACGTTATCTGGTGGTGTGTACCGCTCACTTCCCACCAATGTTTGGATAAATGGGAAGCAGCAGCCTACTATAATCCACCTGATATAAATCGTCTCTTTTCACATTCTAAACTTTACTTTCAAAACACTTTTCTTTCAACAGCACTCTCAACCCTACCCCTTGGGTCTCGGCTAGACCCTGCTCTGGTATTTCACCAACAGGGCACCTTGTCCGGGGGCAAGGGAAAGCAGATGCTCATATACTTTATCACCCTTTATTGCCAAATATCTGGCTTCATGAATCAGAGACTGAGATGTTACGAATACATACTGATTCCATTTACTGAGACTATTGTTAGAGTTGGCTATCACCGCTTTACTGCTTGCACTAAAATTCAAGATTAATCTGTGTTAAAAAATTGTAAAAAATCTTTCTCTTGAAATGTGCATGTGGGTACACACCACACAATAAATTGGTGTGAACCATAATTAATGTTTTTTCTATTTTCGCATATGAAAAATCTTTTTGAGACATACACCAGTATAAATAGACCCACCCATTGAAGGTTCTATTACTAATTAGGTCTATTCTCCATCTATTAAGGGAGTACTGGTATACTAATTCCTATCTCAAACGTCAGCACCTTGGAGACGGGACTCTCTCTTCTGAGCCGTCTTTATTGGTTGTTATAACCAATCCTATTTGTTATGTGTAGTCTGTTTGTGTTTGTTATTGTCTCTAAACCACTTTTTTACTAAATACTCAAATAAAAGTTACGTTTTAAACCAAATCATTATTCAATATAATTTTTTCTACAAAAGCGTGCCCCCAAACAAAGGAGAGTACTTTTTCTTTCCCCCCCCCTTTTTTATCGTAGCATAGATTTTCTCAACTCTTTACAACAAGCAGCAGACAAAACAAGGCTTATGGTGCCCACACACGCACCGATCCCGGCGGTGCGATGCTATGCGATGGGGTGCGCGCTCCCGCGGCACCTCATCACACAGTACAAAAAGTATGTGCTGCACATACTTTTTGTACTACCTTTTTATTGCATCGCATGCACAAGGCATACGATGCGATGCTATGTGTGCTAGTTAAGCAGAGAATGCACGCCGGGATCGATGCGTCTGTGGGCACCTTAAATCTGCTCCTTAACATGATATCAGTTCATGCATATGCTATTTATATACCTGGGGCACTGTATCGCCTCATGTTTCGCGCTATAAGATCGGAGGTAGTCTCTTGTGAAATCTTCACATCCAGATCTGGCAAAAGAAATGGCAAAAGTAATACATAGAAGACAATGCAGATAATTGGGCCAGGACAGTTTAGTTATGCAAGGAAAATAGAGGAGATAAAGAAAGGAAAACAAACAGAATACATTTCTTTCAATGTAAAAAGATGCATCCCACCCATTTTCCCACAAAGATTCGTACCATCCTGGCTGGTGAGTCCAGATTCTTGCATGCTTTCATTGCCACTATCTGGAGCCTTGCCACCATTCCGACTGCTATGCTGCTGACTTCCACCTCCCTTCTCTCCATTACGGCCGGAGAGTCCGCGTGTTCGAACCTTACGAGTGCTGATGCGGATGATGCCTCGAACTAGACGACACTCTGCATCTTGCTCCTCCAGTTGATAGTCTTGTGTCAGGCTGCTGATTAATTCTGTTATTTTGCTGGTCTTCTCTAGGAAGACAGTCTCTGAAGTGCATCTTGCCAGTTCATCAATCTGATGGAGACTAAATAATTCTGTTAGTTTGTGCCAGATGAGTACATCAATTTCTGCACTGGACATGGAGCCACTCAACCGTGACAATTCAGGATCAGACTCCCGTAATGAGTAGTAATCCCCGGCAGAACTGCGGGGTGCTGGTGGTGGATTAGGAGCAGGGGGCTCTTTTGCAATTTCGATATCCGTGGCAACTGCCTGTTTATTGAACACAGGTACTCCCATAAGTTTAAGATCTGGATAACTAAAACTGTTACCAAGACCTGTTTTTTTTCTTCTCTCACCCACACGGGGGGCACTGGGGCTACTGGCAGGATGGCCATTCATGGGTGGACAGTCTGAGACCTCTACAGAACAGGGGAGGTACACCTCGGGATCCTTCTGCGGGCATCGGCTGCAGGTCACCACATAGCACAACACAGCTTTGTAAGTGGCCCATGCACGAGAGAGGGGGGGACAGCATGGGCGTGCCTCTTGTGGGGTCTCGGCAGACCCTGAAATAAAGGTGATATCTTCAGGGGGACTCCTCCGTCTCGAACTTGGGAGGCTTGAGGTCTGTGGTGGGGAGCTGTGATGTGTAGTGGGGAGGCGGGTTGGGGAGGATACCCGGCCACGGGGAACAGCCACAGGATGGGGTCGTGGCATTGCTTCATGAACAAGTCCTACAAGAAGGGCATATACATGTAGTCAGCTCTGCAGGATTTCACACAGTATCAAGTTCTTCACATACTCCCATCCTATATGTAATGATTTTTCACTCTTGTATCCTTTAGGCACACACCCTTTACAACTTATTAACCCAAACAGGACCAAAATAAGCCTCTGTCTAGGTCACCCTTTGTGTTTACCCAATACACCCCACCCTCTCTCCCAGCAGTCTTGTTGTAGGTTACCAACTTCTGTTTACCTGATGTAAGTACAGCTTCCTGCCTAGCACTGCCATGCACCCCAGCCCGTCTCTTACTCCGGCTTTTCTCAGCCTCTCATATCTAACTCACCACATACCTGCCGCTAGTACTGCCCAGCCTCTATACACCCCATCCTCCGTCCCCAGCCTCCCCAACCCAATTATCTGGGTCACCAAGTACGAACCTCGGTTACTCCTCACCATCTCCCTCCGCGTCCTCCTCGCCGCTTCTCCCGCCCGCTGCCCACCCTCTGGGGAGCTACTCCCGCCCGCGGTGTTCCACATCTCGACACCCGCACACTCACATTGATTTACTGCACGGGGGGCCGCGGGGGGTCGGTTCCGGTGTTTTCCCGATTCCTCAGAGCCGCCAGTTTCCGTTTCCGCTCAGCACCGCCTCTACCTGTGCGCCAGGTGAGTGTCGCGGCCACACCCCTACCTGCCCTGCCTGCGTCATCCCCGGCCACCCCCTCCCCCACAGGCGGCCGCTCGTCGCCATAGGTGCCACTGGCAAATGTAGAGCTGACCAGTGCTGCTTAGTCCAGAGCTCACATATCCGACAGGTATTCGGAGTACTGAATGGTGACATTAATGTCTCCACTGCGGTGTCCAAGGTAGCGATGCTGTCACACAGGTGGACGGAAGCGACGTCCACGGCTAAGTTGAATGAATGTTTTCACGTAATTTGCTCAATTAGGCCCCAGTGATGCGGCACTGGCTTCCCTGCACCCGTTCAGTCAGTGGGCGAAAAAGCTGAAAGAACGGGAATATTTTCTCCCAGGGTCAGGTGTGCTGTGTTGCAATAAACGAAGTCTTCAAAAAAATGGCCGCCGCGACAGTGCACGCCTGTACTACGCAGATTTCCGATAAAGTACTTTTGTGTTGCAGTTCGGTCTCTAGTGATCACCCACCCCCTATTTCTGCATATGGTGACGTCACTTGTCAGTAACCAAGATCTGCAGCAGATGTGAGGGTTGAAGGAGGCGGTGGGGACGGGATGCTCCGTGTTACTATGCGCATTTACACGGAGTGTATCCACCGAGCGCCCGATGCCTGCATGTGCGGAGAAGGAATCGTTCTGACCAGTTGAGTGGCTCCGATCTCCTGGAGAGCTCTGTATCGGCATCCGCACATAGGCTGACGGGACAGCAGTGATCGGTCTAACGCGCTCCAAGTGCCCTGACCGGTGAGAGACCTTGCACCGAGGCTGGAGATGACATCACTGGGAGCCCTGCACCTTGACCTGCAGAGTTTATGCTAATAGTCGCCTCTGTATATTTTGACCACTATCATTCTTGTTTTTTCTCATTGTTCTCCCACACTATGCCTGTAGTGCAGGGCAATGCCTTGTGGAGTCTGCAGAGGGTCTTCAACCATCCTAGGTCTAGAGCAGAGCCTCAGGCTAAAGAATCCAGACCTGTGTCTTCTTTTCACTTCCCTTCCTTCTGGAAGTCATCTAATACCTCAAATGTTTTTCTTAGGCGACTTTCCTCTGCACCTTCTCCGAAAAGATCAGCTTCTGCCCCCCATGATATCCCATTAAAGTTGGCTGCGAACCCATGCACATCTAATTCCCCTAAATCCTCTACAAGGCGAGGAAAAGCTACTCGTGAAAATAGCATCAGTAAGTCTCTTTCAGTACCCCATGCGTTCACCTTAAAGTCTAATACTATTAACCTATCTGATGACTCCCAGAAATCCTCTCCAAAAACTTCTACTTTTGATGCTATACTTGCTTCTCCACAGAATGACCTTTACCTTTCCCAATCTTCCTCCTCTCACAATGTTATCAGCCTGGATTCTACTTCGCCAAAGACATCACCTGTTAAATCTGCTTTAAACCCTCAGGAGACTTCTGATTTGACAGTTTTTTCAGGCTCTAAACTAATACCCCTAGAATTGCCTCTCCAGCAACATGGCTCTGAGAAGTCATCAGTTGTGCAAATGTCTGCAGATGAAACTTTCTGTGATTCAGTCAGTTTATCACCCATCAGCCCTACCAACTCTCTAAAATGTAATGCTTCCCATCCCACACCTAGCAAACATTGTTCTCGTAACATTTCTCCTGCACGTTCTTCTCTTAAATCTCCTCTTCCTCCCAACTCATCACGAAGAACCTCCATTCAGGGCGAGCAGCTTCCAGTGGCCCCTAGGCCTCCATGGTCAGAGCTGGTGGAGGCCCGGCGCAGGTTACTTGCAGTGGAAGGTCGTCGTCGGGCACTCTGTGCACTGGAGATGCGTGTGCAACAGATACACTGTGTCTTCCTTCAAGCAGAACTTAGAGTAGCAAGGCAGAGAGAGGGCTTGGCGAAATTGGTAGAGGCTGCGGGGCGGGCAGAAGTGCAGGCTGCAGTTCATGGGCAAAGAATTAGAAAAGTCCTGCGCCGCCACAAACCACGGCTCCTGGTTTGTGCATTGTGTGTTCCATGGCCTACTAAAACTGAGCGTCGGGTTGGCCAACACCCTCGACATCCTTGTTGTGCACTCTTTCAGGGTAGAATTCAAGTGCTTAGAGGATGTGTGGGCAGCGATGAATTAGGGACAAGGGAGTGAGGGGCAGATGTCTTAAACCTGGTGAAGTGATAAAGTGGAAGGTGATAATGCAGCAGCCGGTCAACTCTTAACTGTAATACTTAAACCCAGCCTGTAATTTACCAGTTAGAAAATGATTGGCTGGTGCGTTATCGCATTCTACTTTATCACTTCACCTGGCTTAATGCCTCTGCCCGAGATAGATATTTCAGAAGTCACCCACTAGATACATTTTGAATATGAGTCTGATTATCCAGCTGTACGGCTCAGTATCTGTGCTTACCATAGTCTGATACCATCTGCTTACAATCTACCAACATCTATTTGTACCAAATAGACTTGCTCTGCCTTCTTACACCTTAGCACATAATATACTATACTTCACAATTTGGCTTCTGCTTTATAACTGTACTTGGCAGCTCTACTTCAGCTCTATTATATATTCTATGTATAAATGTTTGTCATACCAAGCTTTATGGATCATGAGGTTTTATGGAACATAGCGGTCCATCTGTGTAACTTACATATGAAATATCACTAGAGAACTGGCCATTTAGGGCAATGAGTACTCATTCTTAAAAACTTTAATTCTGTGACAATGACCTGGTCATTTTTGCATATACTGTGTCCATATAAGATGATATTTCACTAGTGCAGTACCAGAACAGACTGTGATCTATGTACAGTAATATAGAACAGATTTGGCACACTTTTGAATGTTAATGTCAGGGAATAAGCTACAAGAAAGATTTAAAGTGAAAAGTTAATGCAAGTGAAAAATGTCTGCCTTATATGTAGTGTGTTCTAGTTGCATGCAGGATGAACAAATAATGTAAACGTAACAAAGGGTAAAAGGTCATTGGCTGAAAGGCAAGATCTCCTGCTAACTGGATGCACAGAAACTACTTGTCGTCTTTATTTCTTATAACTAAGTAGAACTGTAATACTAAATCGCCTAAGAATTTAAGATTTGCAGTCTTATTTTCCCTATCCATATGCAGCTTGCAAGTTCTCTCTATTTTGGGAAGATATGTATCAATAGTTATGCTTGCCATCACATATACAAGAAATGAACTCCTATGGGAAAAAGTTCCAATGACTAATGTGATTAATTGGTAATTATGTTCTAATTGCTCTCTTTTCATAAAGCTCAACAAAGGTAATACCAAAAATGTAGTATAGAGAATGTGTCTATTCGCAATTAATGCTTTAGCGATCAGGCTATAGAGTTAGTCAGTTTAAGGAGTACGTTTTACTAAGATAGGCGGTCTATTGAATTTGGGATGTTGCCCATAGCACCCATTTAGATTATACTTATTTAGCACCTTCTAGAAAATAATAGATCTGGTTGCTATTGGCAACATTCCATCTTCAATAGAATTCCCATTTTAGTAAATTTACCCCAAAGAATCCAAATCTTACATTTAGGGTAGTTTTCATTCTAGCACCCGCCATCTTTGAAAATTCATGCAGTTCTGCCTGGGGTGTCGCTGTCTGCTGTGGTGTTTCTGGCACAGGTCTGGTTTGAATATCAGTGCTGATGTACAGACCACACTGTGCTAGAAGCCCTACAGCAGACAGTGACACCCCAGGCAGGGAAGAGGAACTGCATGGGTTTTCAAAGATGGCGGGTACTAGAATTAACACTACTTAGGGCAAATGTTTCCAGTCTTTCTTTATTTAACATGACTATAGCATTTTACATTGAAATTATTTAATTACTACAATATAACTAAACTATAGTGCTATTACATATAAATACTTATTTTTGAAATTGATATGTAGAAGAGTTCCTGATATAATAAGGAATGTTTAGTTTAACCATTACATGCTTACTATTACAACTCATCTTAATAATAGGGTCTCTTATTTCTAAGAGACAATATTTTCAATATCATTAGTTGTTTTTAAATTGAAGCATAGTCCGGTATTATGTTTAATATGTGTTATAAATATATACAGATACCAATTATCAGTCTGTATCATATAGTGTTCATTCTAGCACCCGCTATCTGTGAAAACACATGCACTTCCTCTTCCCTGCCTGGGGTGTCGCTGTCTGCTGTAGTGCTTCTAGCACGGTGTGGTCTGTATCAGCACTGATATGCAAACCAGACTTGTGCTAGAAACACAAGAGCAGACAGCATCACCCCAGGCAGGGAAGAGAAACTGCATGGGTTTTCAAAGATAGCGGTTGCTAGAATGAACACTATCATATCTGAATGTATTTCCACTATAATTAACTTGATTATAATATGTAATTTTTAAGAACAAATTCAATTGTAAATACTTTTGTATTGTAAACCTATATAAATGTTAACACTGAGAAAAACCTGTGTATACTGTAAATGTGCACTTTACCAATTGACCAGTTTTCCATACACAACACAACTTCTGTGAATATCTAATACCCCTTTCACAGCGCACCTCAGACCTGGGTAATTGCCGGGTTGGTGGTGTGTTGACCCGGCTTGAGGTGCGGTGTAAAAGCACCAGCACTTATAACCCAGGTCAATCAACTCTGAGAAAATTGACCTGGGTTACACCCAGGTCACCCTCTGTATAATGGGTGACCTGGGTTAAATGTAAATCAGTGTTGCGATTTGAAGAAACCTATCATCTTATACCACTTTCACATCGCCGACACGTTTTAAAAACCGGTATTTAAAACGGTAATTAAAACGGGTCAGAGCCTTAACATTGCCGCAGATTACCGTTTTAAATACCGGTTTATACCCCTTTCATATCGCACTTTTAAAACGGTAAATTGCCGTTTTTTTTCCCCCTTTTTTAAAACGTTTAAGCCTGCACTGTGAATGCATAGCATTGTACACATTCACATTGCACAAAAAACGGCAAGGAACCGTGTAGGACTCTGCTTTTTACACGGTTCGAAATGCCAGTTAACTTTAAACGGTAAATCGGCTGTGGTGCATTCACAGTGCAGGCTTAAACGTTTTAAAAAGGGAAAAAAACGGCAATTTACCGTTTTAAAAGTGCGATGTGAAAGGGGTATAAGTAGCAAGCCTACAATGAGTATCCATTTTCATGGTCACAATATGTTTAGAATTATCTATTCAACATACTTTACTGAATGCACATCGGTATTATTTATAGGTGGGGATAGTGGTGATATCGATTAATGAAAATACCTATCAACTGATTTCTTCAATGCTGTTTTCATTGGAAATTACACTTAATGCTATGGAGCTGAATAGGCAGCGCTGTGGATAAATATAATTTACAAGGACTGCTAGGAAACTAGCGAAATAAATTGGTAGCTTAACCCACCGTGCTCAGTAATGGAACTAGTGATCCCATTTGCAAAGATATGTTTTGTCAGCCATTGTATTTAGCCTGTCTGACTGTAATAGCATGTTAAGTCAAAAATACTAGTTTGGAGCGCTGCTATACCTTTTTACTGTAAGACTTAAATTAGTATGTGTCCGCAGATGATTCCTCTACGATGAGTGCCCCAGCCTTTGTACCTTCAGTGCAGGTCTTGCAACAGTACTGACTTCTCGAGAGACTTTTTTCCTCCATGGTCTCAGCTGAACGCAGTGACAGAACAAGCACAGCTAGTGACTGTCTGCAATCGTCCCAAGGTCACAGGCCGGTTCTACTTTGTGAGTTGGTGTTCTCTTCACTCCATTTGCATTGCCAGCACCTATAGTTGTCCTACTACTAACAGTGATTTGTGTGGGATCCTCAAAGTTAATTATAATTGTGCCTCTATCTGTATAAGTCAATTCTCCATGCCTTGCTGTGCAGAACTTGGGAACCAGTGCTCCGTGCATACTATTGCTAACATTGGGTAGTGTAAGTCAAAACATAAGTACACTGCAATTCTTCTCATTAGGAGGAAACTGCTTTTGATGGCATTCTTTCAGTATAAAAAAAAAAGTACAGTCACTTAAGAATGTAATGCTGTCTTAGTAAACAGTAGTATAGAAAGTTAATACATATACAATTTTAGGAGTTCATCACTAAATTGGAATAAAAAGTTCCCATATAAAATTGTTATTTTGGTGTTTTTTAAAAGCTGGCTGTACATGGGTATATTATGTCAACAATTGGGTGGATCCCTGACAGATTTGTCCAAATCTGAGAGATGTAACTAATATTTTTAGTTCGCTAAGAAGACCACCACATTTCTCATATTGGGGCAGATGTATTAAGCCTTAACCAGAGATAAATGCCAGGGTGATAAAGAGAGATAAACGTCCAGCCAATCACCTGTTCCATGTTACAGGCTATGTTTGAAAAAAGTCCGTAAGGAGGTGATTGGCTGGACATTTATCTCTTTATCACCCTTGAATTTATCTCTTGTTAAGGTTTAATACATCTGCCCCAATGAATGAATTGTGGTTACTGCCTGGCACCATCTAGCACATTTAAAATGATGCTTTCCCATGAGCTCTAGTTCGGCATTGTCTTTCTGTGCCAGTACACCCAGCATTTATAGACCAATTGTCCTAAAAAAGCCTCTCATAATTTTAGTCTGGTAAAAACCACATTAATATGGTTTTCACAATGCCGACTTAGATGTTGAACCCTGTTTCAACCTGTTACTTCCCTCTCACACTGTGAGACACAGTTCTTCGTCTGCTGTGAGTGCTCAGTGATTACATTGTCCCAAGGCACTCATCTTCCTTTTAATGAAACCCAGGAAGAATAACCTTCAAAATGGCAGCTAACTCTGGTTGCAAAATGGGTAGCAGACCCTGGACACACAATCCTGGCTAATCCTTTGCCAATGAGCCAGGTCCTGGGTTGTGTTGACTTTTCCCGGCACTATCCTGGGTCACACTTTGAAATATAAAGAGGCCACTAGTCGTGCATCTCAAATAAAACCGATAACTAGTATTTGGCTCTTTAGAAGGGTGTGCACAAATGTTTTTTTTTTTTATTATTCTAAAGTATAGGCATTTATTTACATAATGTGGATGTTGCAAATTGGTACTTGTGTATTATAGCGGCGCCCCCGATGTTGATCGTACAATGTTTTTATCGAATCGCATCGCATGCCATACACCCGATGGCATGCGATGCGATTTTTGCCCCCTATACAATGAAAAATTGTATAAGCACCCTAAAGGGTGCTTTTAAGCACCCAAATGGGTGCTTACAATGTTAAATGCACCCCCACGCCACCCCCCCCCAATATAAACGTAAACCCGAAGCATGGCGAGCGGCGGCGGTACGCGTCCTACGACCTTTTCATACCCCCACTATCCATGTTGGCGTGGAGTTGAGAATATAAAGTGTGGCGAGCCACTGAGCCCGACGTGCGGCGAGCTGGCGCGGATACCTTCCCAGGTATCCGCGTCCCCTCGCGGGCTTCCCAGGTATCCGCGTCCCCTCGCGGGCTTCCCAGGTATCCGCGTCCCCTCGCGGGCTTCCCAGGTATCCGCGTCCCCTCGCGGGCTTCACAGGTATCTGCATCCCCTCGCGGGGCTCCCTGCGCTCGCCACGCTTCGGGCTTGGTGGCTCACTGCGCTCGCCACACTTAATATTCTCAACTCCACGCCGACGTGGATAGTGGGGGTATGAAAAGGTTGTAGGACGCGTACCGCCACCCCTCGCGGGCTCGCTGCGCTCGCCACGCTTCGGGTTCACGTTTATAGTGTGGGGGTGCATTTAACATTGTAAGCACCCATTTGGGCGCTTATACAATTTTGCATCGCAATTTTAAAATTGTATGACATTGTACAACATCGAGGGGGAATCCCATCACATACCATCGCATGCCTTTTGGTATGCGATGGGCGCAGCTATAATACACAAGTACCGGCAAATTTTTAAAAATAATTTATATGCTGTTGGTGGAACTTTAAGAAAAGAAACAAGAAAAAAGAGGGAGAGATGTCCTATGTCGGTGCACCAAAGCAGAGTAAAACATAACTTTTATTATTTTCTTTTAAGAACTGCGAGATAAAAATGAATACATATAATAGACAAAGGGGGGGTAACACATTGTTAAAAACTAAGGTGGCGGGCAGATGTTTGTCATATACTGTGATGTATGTACTGATTTAGTTGACAGTGTGCTCTTGATCTGTTGTCACTGTACAGACCAAGTATACCTCTGTCTTGTGCGACCCACAATATCCCCCTGAACTTTAAGAAAAGTTAACTCTGCAGATATATCTTAGATATAGCTAAGTACAATGTCTCTTCTGTGTGGTAATTGTAAACTGCAGTTCTCTACTACTTTTTTTTTTCCCAGCATATTTTCCATATACTACTTATAAGATGAGTTCTGTCACTGAGAAGCTGCTGATTCAGAGAGCCACAAATTAAATTCCTAAACCACAGAACTATCAAAATGAGAATAAAGGCCCATACACACTTAACGATTTTCAGCTGAAAATCGCCCAGTGTGTATGCCCCCCAGATTGGCGACTAGCGATGATGCGCGCTCCCGCATCATCGCTAGTTAAGTGGTTCATCTGCTGGTTTTACCAGCAGATGTGGCGATGATGGATGGTTTTTCATCCATCATCGCCATGTGTGTACGCTGCCCCGGGCTGAAAGATTAACCACTTTCAGCCCGGCGGCCCGCCCCGCTGCCTCCCCCCGCCCCCTCGCCAGTGTCATATACTCACCCTGCTGTGGTCCGACTGCACACCGCGCCGCCCCGCTCATCATCTCCTGGCCGGCTGGCTGCTGCTGCAAAGCCCTGCAGCCCCTGCTCCCCCGCTGATCACCCGGCCAGAACACAAAGCGCTGCTGGCCCCGCCCCCCGCCTTGCTCAAAACGGAGCACACCGCTGGCCACCAATGTTAAGTCAGTAATATATACATTGCTGGCACAGGTCAGCAATGTATATATTACTGGCACCACTGTGCACCAATGATTATTAATTAGCCAGTTAATATATACATTGCTGGCACAAGTCAGCAATGTATATATTACTGGCACCACTGTGCACCAATGATTATTAATTAGCCAGTAATATATACATTGCTGGCAACATGCCAACAATGTATATATTATTGTCATCACTGCCCACCAATGTTATTCATATGCCAGTAATGTATGCATTGCTGCCACGGGCCAGCAATGTATATATTATTGGCACCACTACCCACCAGGCAGTAGTACAATTATAGCTCCCCCCCTCCATAAAAATTCTGCTGCCCCTCGCCACTGCCGCCAAACAGCCCCCCCCCCTAGCCGTCGCCACCAAACAGCCACCCCAAAATGCGCTGACAGCGCAGGTACACAGAACAGAAATAAAATAGCCCCTGCTCCCACCCTTTGAATTCTAACCCCGCCCATTATGTAAATAGCCTTCTAATGAAAGATTTTCAGCAAAGTCTTTCGCCTCCTGAAAATCTCTCGCTCTTTGGGGAAAATAGCTCAGTGTGTACGCACTACTTTGGTGATGGCTGTATCTATCACAGATTTTGGCAAAGTCTTTTGAAATGAAAATCTTCAAGTGTGTATGGGCCTTAAGTTATATCTAGTATCAAGGAGCAAATGAAAGTACACCCAACGCAGCCCTCTAGTCAAGCTGATATCAGTAGGTGGAATCCGCTTCCGTTTTTAGAGGGGGATTTAATTAGCTGTGCAGCTGATTACATTAAGGCACCATTGCAGATTTTCGGAGGATGTTGATGGTGGTTGTAAGGTGCCATCAAAGCTGTTGCAATACTGGTACTTCACTGCCATCCGTGCTAGTTTGGTAAACCCCCCCCCCCCCCCCTTACCCCATTTTGTAAGGGGTAATCATGGTATCTGGATGGTATGTACTGGGGTTTGGAATTGACCCTAGGGGTAAGGTTAGGTTGCTGGAGGGGACAGTTAGGGGTAAGGTTAAAATACATACCAGGATCTGTCGTGATGCCACTGTCAGTATTGTAACAGTCTGGATAGTGAAAAAACACATAGGCCTTGCAAAAAACCTGTGTGTTTCCACAGCTGCGGTAGTGAAATAAAAAACGCTGATTTTGTTCACATGCCTTAAGCAGTATAAACAAAATACCCTGTAAGTGCCAGCACCTGGTCTAATTCAATAGCCCCATGCATGATAATTAGCAGTAGTCATTTATCATGTTTAATATGATCGCACTCTAAATATTCCTTCAAGCAAAAGCCAAAAGAAATTTAGTTGAACAGGAGACCACATTCATATGACCTCATGCAAGTCAGACTTTGCCAGATATAATTTTGTTTTAAATATCATTTGTCTTGGTAAGAACCCTTTTTGTAGCATTTATTTTTATCCATCTAATATATTAATGTGTGCGTTTACAGCTAGAAGAAACCTTGCCTAATTTGGAGACCATGGGCCTGATTCTGAACCATGTGCATAATCGCAGCTAGGAAGCGTAGTCGGTAATGTGCGAATGCTTTGCTGTGTAGCAAACTGCTTGCACTTTAGTTATGTTCCCACAAAATTTTGCAGGCCCATTGTTGGCAGCTGTAATTACAACTGAATCCTAAAGCAACATTACAAACTGATCTAATCTAAAAAATGTTCTACCATTTATGTATTCAAATGCATCTAAATAGTAGGATAATCTACTTGCTGTGCAGTTTGGTCAAAGATATACTGTAGCAGCTATTTTAGCTACTTCATTACAAATGCAGACTATAAAAAAAAAAAAACTATTAAGCTTTTAAAGATATACCTACTGTACAGTTAGCAACATGATGCTAATTACGTCAATGTGTTGTAGGCAGCTCTTAATATGGATTTTGGACATATACATGCTTGAGCATTCTGTTTCCTGAGTGTAATCAAAATGGCACCCTCTTTCCTTCCTACGCACATGAATGTAAATATTCCTATTGGTGTAGGACACCATGGGGCAGATGTATTAAGCCATAACAAGAGATAGATGCAAGGGTAATAAAGAGAGATAAATGTCCAGCCAATCACCTCCTAACTGACTTTTTCAAACACAGCCTGTAACATGGCAGTTAGCAGGTGATTGGCTGGACGTTTATCTCTCTCTATCACCCTGGCATTGATCTCTTGTTAAAGCTTAATACATCTGCCCCAATGTTAGATGCATCCAATGTCCTTGTTATTTCATCACAAGAAAGATATAAATTACTAATTTAGAAATTTTCATTGAAAATTTCTATTTGTTTAATGTCCTGTTTTACCAGTGATCCTTCTGTATTATGCAGTATGGTACAAACACACACGCTGGTTGGATTATATGGTTGGTTTATATTATTAGAATCTCAGTTTCTAATATTGTATGACCAAAATAGATGAACCTATGCATGATTAGAAATATAATTTAAAGCATGGTTTTCTACTGGTACATAAAGACAGGTATCGGAAGCCTTTTCTCATAACAAATATGTGCTAACTGCAATATTTTAATATATAAATCCACGTTTCATATTTGGATAGGAAGTCACTATTAAACCTAATTTATGCTTATTTGCTTTATAGCTGTTAAGAGGAGACATGTTTTGGAAAGTTGTTGGAAAGCTAATGACTTTCTGAATACAACCAGGGCCACTGAAAGTGCAGCCGCCCCCCTGTGGTTAACAGGAGGGGTGTGCTCAAAGGCCACATCCCTGTAACAAATTTGCAGGGGGTGTGTGCTGTGTGCCGGCGCACAGGTTGTGCTGCGGTAGCAACCCCTGCTCTACACTCCCACTGCCGGTCTCTGCGGCAGGTGATTGGGGTGTGTGACCCAGGCCCTTCCAACAGACATGGGCCCGGGTATAAAGTTCCCTGCACCTCTTGATGGCACTGAATACAACACATAAAACAAACTCCCTTAAGTGGACCCTTAAAGGCCCATAAGGGTCCATTTAAATGAAAAAAAAAAAATCACTTTAGGAAACTTTTGAGAATTGCATAAACTTTCAGACGTCCGTCGGACAGGCCTTTATGACTAGTCCATTGTATAATCCTTCCTCTAAGTCAGCGGTTCTCAAATTGTGGGTACCGACCTACTCAGCATGGGGTCGCGCCTCCATGTTGCTGACCATCAGATTTCTAATCTCAGTCAGTGATTCAAGGAGTCTGAAAAATCTGTTGAATTGTCTGTTACTTCAGACTCCTCCCATCACTTTGTGCCTCCACAATGCTGCCATGTGTGTGCCGTCTGCTGACTACACATGTGATGTGATGACCTTCTGCAGTAACTTGCTGGGGTCCTGGAGTTTTTATTGTCTGATTTGGATCCCAGTGCAAAAAAGTTTGAGGACCCCTGCTCTAGGTAATCCCTAGCAACCTCCTCCTGATGTTTCTGAACTTAATGATAATATTGATAAATGTAACAAAATATATTGTATGAATGTATTCCAAGGATTGTGGATATTTATATATTCATAAAATAAAACATGGAAATTCTATCACCGTTGTCTTCAAAATAAATTCTTATTTTTTAATCATCCTTTTAAGTGTCATTTTTTTTTCAGTGGAGTTTGTCCATAACTTAGTTGCCTGTTTGGGTCAAAAAATGTTTGGGTCAAAAAAATGTATACCCTAACACAAATGCTTATTAACATAGAATTTGTTGGCCTATGAAAACCACATGGCCCATCTAGTCTGCCTCCTTTTTTTTTCTTTAGGTAACCTCCACCATATTTGATAATTTCTTAGGCTATTCATTTCTATCTCAAACATTTAAATTGCACTAGTGACTTAGGAACATATTCTGGTTGACACGCCATGGCGTGTAATGTATGCACTGCGTGAAAGCCCGCCCCTGCTTGCATGCCGAATATGTTTAGTGTAAACATCCATTCACAGCCTTGCATACGAGGACAAAATCATTCGATGGTCACTGACTATCAAATGACTTTGCAAGCGCTTGCAGATCTAAGACACCTCTATGGTGTCTTAGATCTGTAGGCTCCCTGTACAGGAAGCGGGTGGGTAGCTGATGTCAGCTGCCCGCACCCGTGTCACTGGCGCATTTACATGGGAACACCCAATGCTTTAATGGGGACACCCATGGAATGCTGGGCCTTCCCATAGGCGCAGCGGTACTTGTGTATTATAGCGGCGCCCCCGATGTACATCGTACGATGAACGCATCGCATGGCATTCGACGCGATTTTGACCCCCTATACGATTAAAAATCGTATGAGCACCCTAATGGGTGCTTACAATGTTAAATGCACCCCCACGCCACCCCCCACGCGGTACGCGTCCTACGACCTTTTCATACCCCCACTATCCATGTCGGCGTGGAGTTGAGAATAGATTAGTGTGGCGAGCCCGAAGCGTGGTGAGCGCACGCGGATACCTTCACAGGTAAACGCGTCCCTTCGCGGGCTTCACAGGTATCCGCGTCCCCTCGCGGCGCTCGCCACACTAATCTATTCTCAACACGCCGACGTGGATAGTGGGGGTATGAAAAGGTCGTAGGACGCGTACCGCTACGCTTCGGGTTCACGTTTATAGTGGGGGGGTGGCGTGGGGGTGCATTTAACATTGTAAGCACCCATTAGGGTGCTTAACATTGTATAAGCACCCATTAGGGTGCTTATACAATGTTTCATCGCATCGCATCGTATGGCATTGTATGCCATGTACAATGGCATACAATTTCAAAATTGTATGCCATCGTACACTAACCACCGAAATCGCGTCGCATCGCATACCATCGCATGCGTTATGGTATGCGATGCGATGGGCGCCGCCAAAATACACAAGTACCGGCGCAGCCCCTCACTGCCAACCCATACCCCCAATCCGCATTGCTAGGTGTGAACGGGAGGGCGACCAAGCAATTCGCTGTGCCCTCTTGCACCAAGTGCCTGCACATGTGCGTACATCGGGAACACGCAGGGGAGCGTATGGACCAGAATAAGGTCCTTAGCCTTAACCAGCTTTGGTTATGGGTATAATTCATAATCTTAACACTGCTATTGGCTAAGGCACACACTTAAGCCCATACACGCTAAAGGATATGTTAAAAGATATCTCATAAAAGGCTATCTGAGCGACCTCTTAAACTATATCTTCCATGCATCGTTAGCAACCCCCTGCATGTTCTGATGAGGGAGGTCCTCGTTAACGACTGCTACGTTGCAGCGTGGCCCTTGCTCCCCCTGCTGTCGCTCACACACCGCTGGCATTGGCAAGTGTGTATGCACCTGTTGACGCCGGCTCCCTGTCATCGTCAATATTGGGATTGTATAATGTGTATAGGCACATTTGGCTGGTTAGACAATCCATTGGCTAATTTGCCAACACAATATATCAATTGGTAAGGTTTATTAACAAACAATATTTCTTCTACGATCCCCATGGCAGCCATACTTAGGGATATTTCCCCTTTCCTCAGCTTAGACAGGGTGATTTTTTTCCACATAGGCTCCGCCCACCTCAGGTACATAAGTCTACTCCTCCCCTTCCTCCATGTCTTTTTTCCTGTCTCCTATTAGTTTAGACAGGGCAGGGTGTTATTTTATTTTATGGCTCACCTAAGCAGGGGGGAAGAAGATGATGATGCAGGGTGACCTGTTTCAGCTTTACCCTGCACTTATGGATATGCTCCATGGAGCGGTGCATAAGAAAAATTCACCTGTCAGCGGTCAATGTCTCTCCCCGTCTGTCAGGGTAAGGTCTGGGTTCGCAGGGCGGCGAGTCACATCCCCGTTCCAGCGTCCAGCTCTATACAGCTACCGGCGCGTCTCCTCTGACTGGGTTTCACAGGGAGACAGCGGTACACGCCGGAGCACGTGTACCGGAAGTGCGGTCCCGGATATTGCGCCCAGAGGGCGGCTCAAGTAGGGGCAATTTAACAGGTCTAGATGACCTGTAGAGAGATACAGTTCCTGGGAGTATTAATAGATACCGTTCAATTTCAAATCTCACTGTCCAAAGAAAGGTGGGTGAAGATACACACCCTGGCAGCAGAACTTCGGCACAAGAAATCTATCAATCTGGGCCTAGGTCTCCAACTGCTGGGAATGATGACCTCGGCGATAGGGACGGTGCCTTGGGCACAATGGAACATGCGTCCTCTTCAGTGGAAGCTTCTGCCTTATGTGAGGTAGTTAAAGAACAATTAAGAAATAATTGTCCTGGGAAAAGAGGTAAAAGACTCTCTAAAGTGGTGGTCACAAGGTCTAGAACTCAAGTCAACAGATCTTCATCTACCTCGGTTCATCAATCTTACGACAGATGCAAGCCTTGTCGGTTGGGGAGCGCATATTGCAGAACACAACATTCAAGGAAGATGGTCCCGAGAAGAGTCAGAGCTCACATCAAACGTGAGAGAAGCCCTAGCAGTATGGCGAGCTATTTGCCATTTCAAAACTCTGATAGAAGGCAAGCATCTCAAAGTCTTCTCGGACAATATATCGGTGGTAGCACACCTCAATCATCAAGGGGGTACGAGAAGCAGAGACCTGATGAACATTATGCAGAAGATAGTGCCTTGGGCAAGGAAGAAATTGATATCTCTTTCAGCACTGTATGT